>NW_017096383.1:178641-411783 GCF_001412225.1 Nicrophorus vespilloides
GTGAAATGAACGAAAAGGAAGTTCGTTGTGTGCAGCGTTCGCTGTGCGAGGCGTTCGTTATGCGAGGCACCACTGTATATATATAGAAAAAAAACGCTAATGTATAGACTATATAAACTATGCATAAAACGTTAGATTTGTACTTGAATTTGTTGCACGAATGTCAGTGTTGTACGTTTTATTAGTTATGTAATGCTTTGTGCAAATAATCGATGCATTTGTTTCGCTTCCAAAAGAACAAAGGAGTAAGAATCCAAAAAAAAACGCTACAGAATTACAATACCGGTTAAGAAATCTAAGAAACATTTGGAATGTCATATTTTGATTTGACGTACGTCTAAGTCGAATGTCAGTGTTGTACATTTTTTTTTTTAATTATGTAATTATTTATGCAAAGAATGAATGCGTTTGTTTCACTTCTGTTCAATGTTGATTTGTGTTAAAGAATAAAGGAATAGTAATTTTCATAAATATCGAAAAAACGTTACTGAACAGCAATACCGATTAACAATTCTAAGAAACATATGAAACGTCAGATTTGAGTTGACGCATATGTAACTCGAATGTCTGTGTTGTTTTATTTTACTTATGTAATATTCTAATTGTACCGAGAAGCAAAGCATTCTTTTTAAATAAATATCGAAAAAAACGCTACTGCCAATTGAAAAAAATCTAAGAAGCGTATTAAACTTCATATCTTGAATTACTCGAAGCTCAGTGTTGTACGTTTTATTAATTATGTAATGATTTGTGCAAAGATTCGATGCGATTGCTTCGCTTTTAAAATACTGTTCAATGTTGATTTGTATTGAACAACTAGAAAAAAAAGGAATTAGAAAATATGAATAAATATAGAAAAAATGCTACAAATATGCAATACCGATATACAAATCGAAGAAATGTCAGAATTTTATTTGACACATGGCTTGGTCGAATGTCAGTGTTGTACGTATGTTTATTAGTAATGTAACGCTTTCTGCTCGATTCGGTTGCTTCGATTTCAAAATGCTATTCAATGTTGATTTGTATTGCAGAACTAAGGAATAAAAATTTTAATAAATATCGAAAAACGCTACATAATTGCAACATAAATTTAGAAATTTAAGAATCATATGAAACGTCTGATTTTTACTTGACATATTTTTTGCTAGACTCTATTTTATTAATTAATTATATTTTGTGCGAACAATTTATGTGTCTTAGCATCTGCTTTGCTTTTTAAACGCTGTTCAATGTTGATTTATGTTGAACAACAACAATAAGAATATTAATAAATATAAGAAAACTACATAATTGCAATACCGATTAAGAAATCTAAGAAATATATGAAACGTCAAATTTTTATTTGACGTATGTCTTGCTCGAATGTCAATTTTATGAGTTATGTAATGATTGGTGCAAAGAATCGATTCACTTCCAAAACCGTTGATTTATGTTTAACAACAAGTAGAACAAAGGAATAAGAATTTTAATAAATATCGAAAACGCTACAGAATAATACCGATTAAGAAATCTAAGAAACGTATGAAATGTTAGACTTTTACTTGCTCGAATGTCAGTGTTGTACTTTTAATTAGTTATATAGTGCTTTGTGCAAGAATTTATGTATTCTTGCGTTTGCTTCGCTTCCTTCAATGTTGATTTGTGTTGAATAACAGCAAGAAGAACAAAAGAATAAGAATATTAATAAATATCGGAAAACAAACGTATTACATAAATGTAATTCTAATTTCCAAATCTAAGAAACATATAAAACGTTAGATTTTTGTTTGACGTATGTCTTGCTCGAATTTCAATTTTAAGAGTTATGTAATACTTTGTGCAAAGAATCGATGCGTTCTTGAGTTAACTTCGCTTCGTATTATTGATTTGCGTTGAATAAGATGTAGAAGAACAAAGGATTATTAATTTTAATAAATATCGAAAACGCAGAATAGCAATACCGATAAAGAAATCTAAGAAACATATGAAATGTTCGATTTTTACTTGTTCGAATGTCAGTGTTATACTTTTAATTAGTTATATAATGCTTTGTGCGAAGAATTTGTATTCTTGCGTTTTCTTCGCTTCCAAATCGTTGTTCAATGTTGATTTATGTTGAAAAAAAAACTAGAAGAAAAAAGGAATAAGAATATTAATAAATATCGAAAAACACTATATAATTGCAATACCGATTTATAAATCTAAGAAACATATGAAATGTCCTATTTTTACTTGCTCGAATGTCAGTGTTGTATTTTTAATTAGTTATATAATTTGTATTCTTGTGTTTCCTTCGCTTCCAAAACGTTGTTCAATGTTGATTTATGTTGAAAAAAAAACTAGAACAACAAAGGAATAAGAATATTAATAAATATCGAAAAAACACTACATAATTGCAATACCGATTTATAAATCTAAGAAACATATGAAACGTCAGATTTTTGTTTGACGTATGTCTTACTCGAATGTCATTTTTATTAGTTATGTAATGCTTTGTGCAAAGAATCGATGCGTTCGCTTCGCTTCCGAAACCGCTGTTAAATGTTGATTTGTGTTGAACAACAACAAGGAGAAGAATAATAAGGAGAGAAGAACAAAGGAGTAAGAATGTAAGATGGATAAGGGAGCTGATGTGCAAGATAAAGACGGAATGACAGTGGGCGAGGGTGGGAGTGGGAGAGGGAAGGAGTTTCGCTTCGGCCAAGCCCCCCCCACCACCTAGGATCCAATGGGACCAGGTCGGAGAGCGTTCATAGGCGAGAAGATGTGGTGGAGACGGAATACGAAATCGTCGTAATATCCATATGCTTGCCCCATACATACACTCGTTTGCTCCGTCTAAAAGCCTGGACTAGTCCGACTTGCCCGAATACATTAAATACAGACATCAGTTAGTTAGAGTGCGTGCGATATATATATACTACTTACTACTTGGTTGTGTGTATATATATATATATAAAATATCTGTTGTGATAACATACTACAAGCGATAAAATAATGGCAACGAAACCTGATTATCAAAGAACTTATGGTGAGTAGATAAATTTTATATACATAGATTACATTATCGTAGGTTCCCACTGTTTTTCCATTTCACGCAATTAGTTACGATCCGCTTTTCGTACAGGTTGCTCTACCTCGAAAAAGCTGAAAACCCAGTCGAACAATACGAATAGACAAAAGTTCATCAAATTTCCCCAAAACCCAAAATCAGAACAACAATCTTAACATTACTAAACGCGTTCGAAACAAACAAAAGAAAAGTATCGTCGTGGCAACAGCAAACAGTCAAAAAATTAAACAAAAGTACGCAACAGAAACAACTCGTGAATCCAATCAACAACAACAACAAAAAAAAAAACAAAGAATTTTGTGTATTTATTTCGTTTTACATTTTTATTTTTCCGTCCGCCGCACGGATGTGGTTTTCATTTTATTTATACGAACCGCATTTTCCTCTAGATGTGTGTAACGTTCTTAATGTTTCGCGTTTCAAAGCTAAACATTTCGGAAAGAATAAAAGAAAATTTACACACAAACTTTTTGAATATGCAAAAAGGAAAACAACAAAATTGTTGTTGTTTTATTTTTGGGTTGTGCAACATCTCTTTTTTTTTGTTGTTTTGTTTTGTCTAACGTGCGGTATTAATCTGCTAATTAAGAGGACGATTAGGGTTCAAATTTGGTAACCGAAAACGAGAGAAGAAGTCGGTATGTGTCGAGAGATAACAAAGTGATTTAATACAGTTTCGAAAGGCGATGTGGAAATTAGTTTCAAATTCAAGTGAAAAATACGATTTCGAATTCGATATTAATTATTTTTTGGAGTTTAATATTGAATTTCGTTGTTAACAAGAGTGATTTTCTTTATAAAAGAATTTAAAAAAAATATAGGATTAAATAATAAAATAAGACAGATTTTTACGTGTGTTAATAATAATTGTGAATTAGAATAATCAAAAACTTAAGAAGAAAAATTGTTTTTTTAAGCAGTACAGTATAATTTAGTTGTAATGTTCAAAGTCCAAATTTTTCTATTAATTATTTATATTTTTTATGATTTTCACATCTAACAGTTTTGTATCACTTTTTGTGTTCTAATTGTAATTCACTTAGAAACGAATCAAACAATTTAAATATTTTGACAAGGAAAAATGCATTTACCAAACATTTTTTTTTCTTAATAACATACATATATTTGTAAAGCAGTTCAATAATCTAAAACGAAGATTAGATAATGTCAATACATTGATTGTAATTAATTAGTAACAAATTATTGAATTTATCTAAGATATGTGCTTATATAATAATATTAGTCAACCTCGCTTAACGAGTTTAATCCGTTCCAAAATTTTCGGATTTTTTCTCGTATAGTGAAACATATTCAAAAATACACATAATATGAGTAAATAAGTTTTAAAAATGATGTAGCAGAAGCGCAATCCGGGACTTCTCTTCTCATCGTCACTCGTTATGCGGAAACGTCGCTCGTTAAGCGAGACATTTTTCTTACAATTCATTTTGCGCGTTAAGCGAAATGCTCGTTATGCGAGGTTCCACTGTACTTAATTTAATTGAATAAACTGATTGAAATTTCGTGTTATATTTTTTATTTTTGTTTAAATCACTTAATAAGTACTAATTTTTTCTATATTTGACTGCAACAAATAACATTAATTGCTTTAAATTTGATAAAACAGTAACTAAAAACCCATTAAGAGTAGGTATAATTATGCCAAATGAATTGAAGAATTTATTTGGAAAATAATTGGTTTTTGGAAAACAAAATTAATTGGAGTGCTGTAACTTACACAACATGTCTGGAAAGGAATTTATCTGCGTAATATGTTTATTTCATTGCAAGTTCGATGCATACAAAAAAAATAATTGTACAATAAACGCTGATCTGAGCATAATACATTTAGTTTTCATTTTGCACACAAAAATTATTTTGTCGTGGCTACATATTTAGTAAATTTTACTGAAACATGGGCATTTGTTGCTTTGCTTTAAGTATAAGTCAATAGACTTGTACAAAAATTAACTCAATTTTGCTTGGAAATTCTTTGTTCTAATGATATAAATTTATAAGAAACCAATTACTTTTTATGTATGAAAAATTTACTTATAAATTTAATAAAAATAGTCAATTTCTCTAAAATTCTAGTTAGTTTTCATAAATTATGAAGATGATATTTATTTACAAGTATTTCCAAAAAATAATTACGAAATAGATGTGGAATCATTATTGTTTTTAATTTAAACTCGGTTTTCGAACAAAATTCGAAATAAATTTCAATGATAATAGTTGTAATAAACAATCATATTTTTAATGAATTCTGCGAAATGTAAGTAATAATAGAAAAAAAAAACAAATATACCAAGGGCTAATGAGTATTTAGAAGCTAATAAATTGGTCAATATTTGCAATTTTGTAATTACTGCAAGACATGAAATTAGGCAGTATTTGCGTAGTTTGTTGTTTATGTAAGTAGAACGGAAGACAAATAATAATTTATTCGAATGATGTGGGAACAATGGACTCGGATTGGCCTCGAACATAATTTGTGTTAATCGAATTCAAAATTTGGACCAATCGCGTCCCGTCGGTGTCAGCGCGTCCGGCGCCCATTGGTCGCATCCTTGGTAACGGAGATACGTCAAAAGAGAGAAAAAATAAAGAGAGACGAGCATCACGCGAAGAACACGCCTTCTCACACTGAGCAGACAGCAATTTTACATTATCCTCTCGTTTCTTACGTTCAAATTTTCCATTTCCATCCGAACGATCGAAGATGGAAAATTTGTGCTCCCAATGATGGGTCTTTCCGATCAGCCCCAAAAACAAACCTCTTGTTTGCTTGCTGCTTTTGTATGCGGAGAACGGTTGGCGCAGATAATGAATGTGTTTAAATATTGAAACAGAGTAGCCGAGCGCAATATAAGAAACTCAAACAAATTTAAGAGCCATAATTGTCATTAAAAGTTGACCTATTGACTTTTAAAAGCAGACTTTGATCCCGTTACACTCACTCTCTTGTTACAGCAATTTCATAAAACACGCATACATACTTACTACATACATACATACATACATCGCTCGATCGAATCATTCCGTATTACGAACGCTCACCGAAATGACGAAACTAAAATCTGACGATCCGTTAATTTCGGTTTTCAAATCGAAATGCTTCGACTCATCGTTTTTGTTTTTTTTTAATTTTACTCCTTTTAATTACTCGCTGATTTCTATTCATATCGTTTCCGATAAGATTGCAGCGCGCCGAGAAGATCTGCAAATGCAGAAAAATATCTTCTTTATTGAAGTTGTATATAAAAAATCAATACTTCTGTCAATTGTTCGATTAATTTATTTCCAATTTATCTTTTTAAACAGAGATTTTAGCCGAAATATTTGTACGGTGGTTTTACCAATAATTGACTATAACAATACAATTATGTATCTTTTTTTTAAATTTTCAAAATCACCCATCAAACTTGCTTAACTTTCTTAATTATGACCATAGAATATTAGTATTTCAGCATTTAAATTCCAATACAACAATACCTCATATAGTGCGTTTTCGATTAGTACGGGTTTGAACAAAACATGCTAATTTTTAGTTGAGCAATAAACTCAAAAATTAAAACACAAAATTATATTTTTTTTTGTATATATTCAAGTCTCGCGGTTCAAAAGCTTATATTTCGATTAGTCCGGTTTCAAATAGTCTGGAAATTGATTATCCGCACTATGTGAGGTATTGCTGTATTTCTATATATTAATTTGTAATTGTTTTTTCCTTTTCAGTAAAATCAATAAGTTTGTTTAATAATTTTATTTTAGCAAGTATTTTAAGTTGATTCATATTTAGTAAAATGGAATTTCGTTAATTGAGAACTGAATTATTCAATATATCTGCTTAAAGTCATAAACATTTTGTGAAAGTGAACATTTACACAATTCGTAAAACTGGAAATTCGTAAATTGAAAATCCATAAATTAAGTACACGAATTTAAATATACTAAAACTAATATTCGTTTTAATATAAAGAATAAATCTAGTTGAACAAGAATTTCACGTCGATATTTCGTAAAATGGAAATTCGTAAAATAAGAACTTAATTTTCTCAATGGAATATCTGCACAATTTGTAATTTAGTTAATTAAACAAATTTTCAGTTGAAATTCATAAATTTGAAATCAATAAATTCGTTTATTGAAACAAATATTTGCATGTATATAAAATGATAATAATTAAAGTTATAAAAAACGTGACTAATGCTACCTACACTTAAGTAACATTAAAAATTATGACTAATTTATAAGTATTATCATTGTTTTAATGTTTTGGAGTTTTGGACAATGATATATGTTAATTGAATCATGGAACGTGAATAATGCGATTATTATAACAAACAAAAAAAAACTGAATTTTATTCGAAAAAAATAAAGTAATTAGTAACTTCACAACAATGTTTATGTTTCCGTTAACAATAACTGCAGCTCGCATAAAATAACACTGGTCAATTTGTGAAACACTGTTATTTTTAAATAGACTTTCTGCCGTAATCAGTGCGATTATAAAACCGGTTTTATCTGACGGAATGCCAAAGTTAATTAAATTCGAAACGAAAATATTCGAATAAATAAATAAACGAATGCAAATCCAGATAAGGGTGTTCGTTAATCTACGATTAGCATTAACATTTGTGAACATTTTAACATCGAGATGAAGACGAAACAAGATTGTCGCACCTGAATGTATGTTTATTTACATTTATGTTGTTCAATTGCGGATTTGTTGCGTAACTGAATTTTATCTAAATTTCATAACGTATTTGCTAAATATTTATTCTTTAATCAGTTTATAAAAATTAATTACTAAATTTTGCTGCTCCTTCTAATCTTATCTTTTCTCCAGAGTTTAATTAACCCTCAGTTAGTATCTTGAAAATACGCTCAGCTGTTGAATGAGAAACGTTCTTTTTTTTTTACTTTTTACGTTTAATTAATCAGAAGCAATTAATTCCTAATTAGAAATGTGATCTCTATTCCATGATTTTTTTTTCTCTTTCTCTGTCTCTTGATAAATCGAAATGATGATGCAAATTCGAATTCGGCAGAAAGATTTTTTTATTCTCTTCGCTCTCTTATCAGCATTCCGAGTTCAATGAGGTCAAATTGACTCACTGTGGCTGTTGGCACGTACATTTTATACGGATATTTCATATGAAGAAGGATCAATCATTGCCATTTGGGTTTTGAATTGATATCGAAACCAGTGCAAAATCTGTCGAAATATATGAACATTTACGCAAACGGTTTCGTCTCTTTCGTTTTGTCCTTCGTTCATGCTGGTTTTTTTTCTCCTGTAGTTGCGTTTCTGCTGGTAAACACAATAGCCTCGAGTTGTTGCTGCTGCAAACAGCAAACGGCAGCCGAAGCGAATATAAAAAATCATAAAGAAGCTAATTCAAGATGTCATTAAATGAAACAATAGATCGTTCTTGATTTGTTTACAGCTTATTTCCAGAGAAACTCGCGGCTCGATGACGTAATTTTATATATATAATTTATAGTGCCCGATGCAAAACGAATATATTTTTGCATCGTGTCCGACGTTCTCTCATTCTCTTTCGATCAAAACTTTCCGTTCTTTTCATTTATTCAGTTAAATTGTTCAATTCTTTGTTTATTCTTAAAACTCTTTATAATAATCCTTATGAAATACACAACATAAAACTTTCCAAATCACTCAAGTTTTTTTGAGGCAAGGAAATCTATCATAGTTTTTTTTTATGATTTTTTAACTTGTCAAGTTATTCTTTGTTCTATTCTTAAAACGCTTTATAATAATCCTTGCGAAATACATAACGCAATAATTTAGAAGTAATTTCTCAAGTTTTTTTTTTGAAGCAAGGAAATCTATCATATATATGTATGATCTTTTAACTTTGCAAGTTATTCTTTATTTATAATAATCCTTATAGTAATACAGAACGCAATACTTTCCAACTAACTACTCCAGTTTTTTTTTGAGGCAAGGAAATCTATCATAGTTGTGTATGATATTTTAACTTGTCAAGTTATTCTTTGTTCTTTTCTTAAAACATTTTATAATAATCCTTGCTAAATACATAACGCAATAATTTCCAAGTAATTTCTCAAGTTTTTTTTATTGAAGCAAGGAAATCTATCATATTTATGTATGATCTTTTAACTTTGCAAGTTATTCTTTATTTATAATAATCCTTGTGAAATACAGAACGCAATACTTTCCAAGTAACTACTCCAGTTTTTTTCGAGGCAAGGAAATCTATCATAGTTTTGTATGATCTTTTAACTTGTCAAGTTATTCTTTGTTCTTTTTTTAAAACATTTTACAATAATCCTTGCTAAATACATAACGCAATAATTTCCAAGTAATTTCTCAAGTTTTTTTATTGAAGCAAGGAAATCTATCATATTTATGTATGATCTTTTAACTTTGCAAGTTATTCTTTGATTATAATAATCTTTGTGTAATACAGAACGCAATACTTGCCAAGTAACTACTCCAGTTTTTTTGGAGGCAAGGAAATCTATCATAGTTTTGTATGATCTTTTAACTTATCATGTTATTCTTTGTCTATTCTTAAAACTACCTTAATATAAATATGTAAAGTTTTTCTATGTTTCTGCAATGAAGAAATTTACAAAAAAAAATGTTCTTAATGAGGATGATTATTAAGAAGGTTTTTTTTCTATTTTTTACTTTTTATTAATAATTCCTCAATATACACTAAAATATTTTTGGATTTATAATTGTGAGTGATTTATTGATTTAAAATATGATTGTCATTAAGTTGTTAAGCCAAGATTTGTATGGTAGATTGGTATCTGCTACATAATTTAGTATCTCTTCTAATGTTTCAAGTTCATAGAATAGATCTATCTGTAATGATTTGTTGCAATAAATATTTCTTAATATAACACTTAGCTAATGAAATAGATTTTTTTGTATTTATTTCATGCATTTGTTGTTGATTTTTTGCATAAAGTTAAGCATTTGGATGGGTGACATACACTTATATAAACGCATCTTTTAGACATTATGATTAGTGGATAGTAAAGCATTAATAAATAAGTATATAAACCTTATTTATAAAGTAAAATAATTCTAGTAAATTGATTATGATTCATTGCATATGTATTTCGTGTCCTATTTCTGCTTCTAATTTTTGCATTCATTTATTTGTTTTCTTTTTTGTTTGTTTTTCATGGTGACTTTTATGTTTCAGTGGCTGAGTTTATCCTCTTTATTTATTTATTCATGGGTAATAAACGAATTGTTTGAAAATTTGAGCGTTTAATGTGGAGTAGTTTATTTATATTTTTATCTAATATTCACAAAATTGCCCAGTCTAATATAATGAATATAACTGTGTTCAAATATTTAGTTTTTCAGTTTCGGTAGCTCCATACATAACTTGAATTTCATACTTAGCATTCATATAAGAATCTAGTACAAATACCTCGCATAGTACGGCTTCAATCAATGCGTATTAACTATAGTTCGGTTTGAAAATGTTAGAACAAAGTAAATTTTAATAATTGGTATCAAAATCATTTTTTTATACAAAAATTATCGTTTTATTTTCTTTATATTGTCAATTATATTTTTGTTTTGTTTATTATTATGCAGTTTTACAGTCCTCGATTAGTCCGGTTTCTAACAGATTAATCGCACTATGCGAGGTATTGTATAAGAATATTGTAATAATAGTTATCGAGACAGCACAAATTACATATCAATTACGCGTTGCTTTACAAGTTTTGTGTAACCAAATGAAAAATGTAGATGTTTTTCAATTTGTATTTAATCTAACTTAATTTTTAATTATTTGTCTTAGAATTATAGCAAAAATCATTTTGAAGAATAATTCTTTTTTTTTTCTCAAATTTTTATACAATAATTTATTTATTGCCGAGACGAACAATTTTCATTTGTTGGATTGTTAAGTCTACATTACTTTAGTTTCTTATCACTAAATCTAATTTTAAACTAACATATTGTTATTTCATAAACAGATTATAAATATTTGCAATAGAATATTACGAAATAATGATGATATAATTACTAAGTAAATTTTCTTTTACAAATACTGTGGAACCTCGCTTAACGAGATTAATCCGTTCCAAAATTTCCGGATTTTTACTGAAACATATTGAAAAATACACATAATATGTGTACACAAGTTTTAAAAATGATGTAGCAGGCGCAAAATCCGGGACTTCTCTTCTCATTTTCATTTTCAAAATAAGTTATTTTACTCATTTACTTCATTAATTAGAGCAACGATGGGCAAACTGCGGCCTGCGGGCCAGATGCGACCCAGCCAGCCGCAATTCCATTTTTTATTTCGTGTTTTTGATCTATTCCTACAAAACTTTGTCTATAACTGAATTAGATTTTCATACAATAATGATAAAATTCAAATTAATTGTTTATTTATACAAAATTATCAAATTCTGCTGTAAATTGGCGCTTATACAATCATTTCTTGATAAATATTTAACTTATAAATTTATTTATCTTTTATGATATTTTGCACTATTAAATTAGACTCTAATAGCATTCAATTATATAATCTTATTTTCATGATATTAATGTCAATGATAATTCATATTTTTTTTTAAATCGCATATAACTGTCACTAATTTGAATTAACTTGGCTTATGTATCGATTATTGTAAAAAAATATATGTAAAAAATATATTACTTTTAAATCACATTTTCACATATTATTAGTAAAATATTAAGAAGTAATTTTTATTAGATAATCAAATATATTGTAAGTTCTAAAATTATTACATGTTTTTTTACATTATTGATTTTATTGTAAACACATTTCCAGTTTAGTTATTTTATAGATAAAATAATAAAGTAAATTATTATTTTGAATCATTCGAGTTGAGTTTCTTTTAATAATTATATATACTTTTTGTACCAAAGATTCTTTTATTTTACTTATTTTTTGGATAATTTTAAAAAGAGGTATATTTTCAGTAGTTCTCTTCTACTTAATTATTACAATAGTTGTAAATTAATCAGCTGATACTCTTGAAAATTAATCTTTAAAAAAAGCGTATCAAGTACTACAAGCACTTAAGATTATCTACTTATCTGAAGTAACATCTCCTTGATTTATCAAGTACAAACGAGTGAAAAAAAAAATTGGTCATTGTGTGTATTCTTCATCTCTCGGGAAGGAAACGAAGCAGCTTGATGCGAATCGTTCGAACATGTGAGGAAGTAGCGTGAACACAATAATAAATGATAACAATTGTGCTACGAAGGTTAATCTTATCACATTTCGGGCCATTATAAAAAGCATTATGAACGGTGCAACGTTTTCGGGACAGCCACTGCGGCTGCTGCTGCTGCATAAGCATAAGTCTTTGTTCCCAGTTTATCTAACAGTCTGCAGTTCCTTCTCGCAGTTACTTGTTGACCAAATATTCATCTCAAGAAGAAACTTTCCACCTGCAAGTTATTAAAGACAGTGAACATATTTGATAGACGCACGTTCGTGTTTCACTCCAATTCGTGCTTACGTTAATACGAAATAAAGAAATAAAGAGAGAATATTAAATAAAGAAATAGTTATGGTTTGGTGAGTTTGTGGCTAGTTACAAAAATAATAATAATAATAATGTGGAGCTTCGCCGATGAATTCAAGTATGAAGTCTTATCGTCGACTTATGCATTACGACCGAAACTGATAAGCGTACATTACAATAACCATAAGTTTATTTCTGTATGTGGATGGGTGCATGTTAGTGTGTGTGTGTGTGCTACTTTAACATTTCCACATATTTCGAAAAAAAAAAATACATTATACATGTATGTACTTCAGTGTATATTATATAAAGTCGAAGCGAGGTAAATAGGAGCTACTAAATGGAAAGAAAAAATAGGAACGTTGGGTCTAATGAAGACGGCCGCTTGTTAATTTTAATAACAAGAGTTCAGATAACGTTCGTTCGTGAAGTTTCGTTGTGGAGGAGTTGCGCATCGTTTTGGTATAACAATTGAGCTAAACAGAAATTGTAATGGAGTGATTATACGGAAACGTTGCCTTCTTGATACATTTGCAAATTTAATTCAAAAAGTATATTCATATTTAATATTACCAAGGTGTCACAAAAGAAGCGTTACTATTTTGTTTTGCCGCCATTTTTTATGCTTTTGGAGGTTATACAATGTTTTATTTGACAGTTTTTGTAGTTTTTCACATGTAAAACGTGTTATTAATAACGTGTTATTATTATTTATTCTCATTATTATAAAATTATTTAAATTCAATAACTACTTCAAAATCAATGAGTTTTTAAAAGAAATCAAAAGATTGAAATCTTAATTATATTAATAATTTGTTGAAACAAAACCTTTGTTACATAAAATATTATTGAAGATTCTAATTTACGTTTAATTTCTTAGTAAAATCTATGAAATTGAAGAATTGTTAGAATAAAATTCAATCGTGAATACAATAAAATTAGAAGGTTAAATTTTTTTTTTTTTATTGTATGTATATAACAATTATTTTTTTTGTGTTTGTCCCTTAATCCAATGCAAGTGATTATTTAAAAAAAAAAAAAACCTTTTTTTTATTTTTCCAACAAATAAAAGAGATTTAGAAAAAAAAACTTTCAAATAAAATCTTATTGATGTGGACAGGAAGAGTGCTGTTATTATACAATAAATTTTGTTTATTATTCTTATTGATGATTATCTATTATATGTTTCTCTATTCATACTTAGATTAGGAGAAAATTGCGTAAATATCGTGTTTCTTCAAAGATAAACAGATGCAGTGATAAAGCATCTGTTTATCTTAGATTTTAGAAGATGTAGGCTTTCCTAATTCGAGACTTTTTGGAGTCCACGAAAAATAGTTGAATTAGAAATACAGTTTTTGCTTAGATTTTGTTGTTAAGTTGCTAAGATTTTGTTGTTAAGTTGCTAAGATACCGACATTCTATTAACCCTCACCCCTCGTCGTCATAACTGGTGTTACGACAATCTTAATGTAGCTAAGAAATTAAAAATCAACTTATTTTTATTTGTACCTTTCTATTATGATTTTCTTTTATTTGCAATTAACAACATTCATATTTAATTATAATTGAAAGTTAGTATTAAGAAATTTATCGAAGAATTTCAGATAACTTAATTTCAAAATATTTACTTCAAATCTAGTGCAATCAACATTTTAATATAAGGGTATTAGCCTCAACAGTTTATTGTGTCATCGGTTTTTCCTCTTGCGTTTGCAAATGTTATAGTTGTTTTTTTTTTAATTGTTAATTTTCGCGTTTCTTCTGTTCCGTTTCTTCCCATTTTTCATTCGTTCTGTTGTTATTTGTTATGTTTCTCTTCGGCGCTGGTCTCGCCGTTTCCAACTTCGCATTGTTTGAATTTCACTGGCCGCGAAGTAAAAGCAAAACAAACTCTCCGGACTGCGGGAACAATTGAAACGCGAGCTTTATTGTTACTCAAGTGTGTGTGTGTGAGAGAGAGAGAAACTCGTCACCCGACATCGACGCACCTTCCTCTGCATCCCCTCGAATGTCCATCGCAGCGAAAATGAATGCATCGTAAATTCCGAGAACAAAACGCTAAAATTTAACTGCGACAATATTTTCTTGACGTGCAACCGCACTTCCTAGTTCACAGAAACGAACGGCGGTAGCAGGCAGCAACAGTATTTTGACAGTTTTACATACTGACAGTTTTATTGTTGCATAACAATTTTAATTTTTAGTTTCAAATGAAATCAACTGTATACGCAACAATTTACATGTATACACTAGAATGTTTTATGATAGTTTTCACTATACTCAAACTTATATAATCAATAAATAAATTATAGAAACATTGACATCAACTGTCAGTTTTTTCTTTAATCGCACATAAAACTGTTACCACTATTAAAATACAAATAAACAATGCATAAATACATGTAATATTTTCTATTATACTGAAAGAACCGTAAAACTTATGAAAGAAATTAGTAAAAACAACTGTTGCGCATTTTAACAATTATATAACATAATTTAGTGTCGATGTAAAAATAATTAAATGTATTTCACTGGATTTAAAACAGATTAGTAAAAGGATGGCCCAATCCAAACTTTTGTTTAGCATTCTAAATTTTCTAATTATTTAGACGATTTCATTACAAATAAGCAAATATTTCTGAAACATATTCCAACATTGTTAGTTTTGTTCTTTAATAGTTTTTTTTGTTTTAATTGTAATATGTAAACATTGTAATCTATTATTTAGTAATATTTACTACTATACTGAAAGAATCTTTAAACTTACGATTAAAAACAAAATAATTCTACAAACCTATCCTACATACACAAAATGTAGAAAGTTCTCTCAACCGAACAGTGTAAGTCGATGAGTTACTGTACATTATTTCCTAAGGAAAATTATTGAATTTAATATAATTTGTTTTTTTTTTCTCTCTGTTATGTAATTTAAAGTTAAATTTTGAAGACTAAACTATTATATCAAATACAAAATTGAAATAGATAACGGAACAATCATAAGAAACTTTAGGCAGTTCGCACGGATTGTGAAAACTGTTTTTCCGGGTATATTTTCTCGATATTTATTTTTTGAGGATTTCGAACGGATGTCGTTGGAGTGAGATGAAAAAAAAAATTATATGAAAATTTGAAAGCGTAAAATGTTATGGCACTAATAAAGAATAAGAAGAAGACGACGAAAAGAAGAAAAAATAAAGTGGGAAGAACATTATAAAGATTTACTTTGTATAAATATAAATATATACATTAATGTGGTTCCAGATAAGAAGATTCCAAGTTTTTCTACGGCGTCCCTCACCGTCTCTTCCTCTCTCTCTCTTTCCACTATCTCTCTTTCCCTGTCTAAAGTGATAAGGATTTTATTTGAGAAATGAAAAATATATCGTCTGAGTGTTAAACGAGATAAGCTGTGGCATTTTTCGGCCCGGGGTCGAGGGTACAGTCCGTTCCCAAAAAAAAAATAATATATATAAAACAGTCAGAGACAGTAATATTCTTACTCGAAAAAAAAAAAATATATCCGCTGTATAAACAACTAGATGAAATAATATGAGACATTTCTGTAGTGACAGAAGACTAATTTAGAAAAATTCTCTCTTTTTTTTTTGTTGTGGTTGGTTTTTGGGGCGCGAGCGCCTTTTTTTTCTACCTCCGGGGTTTTGTTAACTGTCGGGCAAACAGTCGTCCCCCACTAATTGGGTGTTAATTTCTGGCTGAGACTTTTATAGCACCTCGAACCGATTGCAATAAAAACCTTAAAGGGCGAAAGCTCATAAAAACGTTGCCAAACACCTCTTAAAAGTCTCGTGAGTCTTCGTCGTTTTTTTTTATATATATATATTTTCCATCAAGTTCTATTTTACGGCCTTCGTAATTAATACCCACGAGGAGATTATGAAGGAAAGTTATGAGCTTCGAGTTTCATTATAGATTGTGTGGATGCACGAAATGCCAAACGGATTTATTATTAACTGTTTGGGTGTCATCATTTTCGATTTCTCGTTTTGTTGTCATATTTCACATTAAAAAATATATATACATACAAAGATTTGTATCGATATTAAATTAACGATTTCTATAATATTTGGATAATAAATATATACAAAGTTTTTTTTATGTATTTAAAAAATATTAATAAACATTTCATAACATAAAAATAGTATATTAATTAAAAAATGACAGATGTCAATATGACAGATATGTCAAAATATAGTTAAATTTTTGATTATTTTATCAATATTGCTTTTCATTCAGAAACTTGATTCATTTAGGCGAATTTCTTATCAACAAATTGATATAAAATCAAAGTTTGACTAGAAAATGCTTGAAAAATTCTAATATTCAATTTTAAGGTGATAGTTTGTCATTATCACACAGATATGTCAAAATAATGTTTTGATATGAAAATATTTATAGACTTAAGTATTTATTTAAAAATATCATCAATATTATTAACAAATTTATAAAAGTATAACTTGAAAATGCTTGAAAAAAAAAAACTAATATTAAATTTTAAAATGAAAGATATCATTATGACAGATATGTCAAAAAAATAGCATTTTGCAGGTAATATAAAATATTACTTTTCAATTTCTAGGAAATTAAATATTTATTTAAGAAATTAATAATAATTAAAAATATACATAATCTATTTAAAAATTCATATTCATCAAAGTTTGAAATGAACATTTTTTAAATATTGTTATTAATAATATGACAGATATGTCAAAAAGTAGTCAAAATTTTGAGTAAGGCAACGGAGATGCGTTTCTTTCTGAAAATGCTTTCATCAACATAATTAGTAAAATCCATGAAAGTGTCGTTGTTGAAATTGCAAATAGGATTTGTTTTTTTTTTTTCGTATGCGTGCATATGGGGCTCGACCTTAATAAGATAAGCTCCTTCAGGTGTTCGAGTTTATGTCTGGTTTGTATCCTTACTCAACTGGGTTTAATGTTCTGAGCGAATGCGGAAGAAACACAATTAATAGTGTGTTTTTGAAACGTGAACCGATGTTGTGAGGGCGAAAGGAAAAACAATAAAATCGCACGCTCGCAATAACCGGAACAGATTTTATAGCTACTTGTTCTCGTTTCCGTGCTTCTTACGTTCGTACCCTTTTTCCAGTAAGAAAAAAAAAATGAAAAATACGAAACGCGACTCGACGCAATGAGCGAAACCTGTTTCAAATGAATCAGTTTCAGCAGAAGAAGATGAAATAATTTCAGTTTGCTTCTAAAATTCTATTATCCTTATTTATGTAATCTCTAAACTACTTTTTCAGTTAATCATTGAATTCATGATTAAAGAATGCTTAGAGTAATATGTAATATATGAAAGTTAAGCAATAGTTAAGTACTGGAAAGGAATTATATAATTTTAAAACGCTTCGGATCAAAATTTTCGAAATCCCTACAACCATAATCCCGACAGTAACTTTTATTATATGATATATTATAGATTATTTCAACAATTCTCTACGCTCAAATGTTTTATTTCTAGAATACAACCATATTATTGGCGGATTGCCAAAATCCGCTAAAATGTTTGGGATTATAGTTGTCGGGATTTTATGATAGTTGGGATTATAGTTGTCGAGATTTTCACTGTGTCGAGATTTCAATATAGACTCATTTTAAGAGTACATTAATTTCCATGGAATTGTGCGGTTAATCGGTAATATAGCGGACTGTTTGAAACCTGATTAATCGCGAACTTTAAAACCGCATAAAAATAAACAGCACAATAGGAAACTTGTCATTATAGTGGAATACAAAAAATAATTTTGTGATTATTGTTTTCAAATTTATTTTTATTTTGTTCAATCAGACTATTCACGCACTGATCGGAGCCGCACTATCAGAGGTATTGCTATAACAAATTTGTAAAATGACTAATTCAATCTTTTACAATATTTATATAATTGTTAGAAACACAGAATAATCTCCTTTAATTATGTTTTTTTGTGTTTTAATGTGAATTCATAAATAGGATGTTTATAAATACATGTAATCTGTATTTATTTAATTCTCATTCACAAATAGCTCAGATTTATACAATAAAGGTAACTTGTCACGATTATAAAATTTCCAAAATTTTCATCTGATTATATATAAAAAAAAAAACAATAATGTAATGAAATTCGATGCTTTTGTCGTCGATTATATTTATAAGTCTGTTACGCATCTGGTTAATAATTGCATTGCAAATCGAAAAGTTTCTTAGAATTATTAATCATACAATACGTATTGATAATCCAAATTTTCGTAAGCAAATTAAAATTTCTAAGAATTATAAAATGTATCTTTTATATTTCTTCTGGAAAATAAATTATTGAATCCACTATGCGAGGAATTGCTGAAAATGAATACTTTCTACACTAGTTAGTAGATATTGAATATACCTTGCCTAATGATTTTAATCCGAAAATTTCGGATTTTTACTCGTATAGTGAAATACTCGTATAATGAAACATATTCAAAAATACACATAATATGTGTACACAAGTTTTAAAAATGATGTAATAGGCGTGCAATCCGGGACTTCTCTTCTCATCGTCACTCGTTATGCGAAACGTCGCTCGTTATGAGAATAATTTTTCTTACAATTCATTTTGCTCGTTAAGCGAAATGCTCGTTATGCGAGGTGCTCGTTAAGCGAGGTGCTCGTTAAGTGAGGTTCCTCTGTATAAGTAAATGTGTTAATTTAGTAAATGTATACATAAGTTAATAGTCTATATATTTACATATCAGGTAAATATATTTGAAAGCCATGGAATTTAAAATTTTCTAATTAAAATAATACATTTTGTAAAAGTATACAGATTTGACAGTTTAATTAGCAGATGTTCACATTATATAAAAAGAAACATATAATGCGGATAATCGGTTCGGCCAATATCCAGTACTAATTGAAACTGGACTAATTGAGGAAGTAAATAAAATAGAAATAAATCACATACAAAGAGACTTTGTAACCGGATTAAGCGAAGCCGCACTATGCGAGTTATTGCTGTATTATAAAAAAATATTTTGAAATTTATAAAAGTTGTAATGTTTTTGTAATAAATGAATTATTTAGTAAATTCATATATTTACTAGAAAAACTGAATATTTTTTTATAATTATTTTTCATACATTCACTAAAATTTTACATAAATATGTGAATTCTCTTGTTGCTAAAAAATCGAGAAACTTAATACATTTGCTACAAATTAAATTATTCATTTTGTTTATATAAATATACTAAAACGTGTATCATGTGCGCAAACCAAAGCAATAGTCTGAATGAAATAAAAATATTATTGTTTTTACATACCAAAAACGACGTAAAGCGAAGCTTGTGTGTAAAATGGTTGTCTTTGTTATTTCCGTTCGCTTAATGATAAACATATTATTTGAAAGTTCAGCGCGAAAACACAAAAAAATATGCACGAAATGAGGAAAGGCGAAAAAGGACAAATCCAAAAAAATAAACATCTTCGCCGCCGCCGCCGCCGACAATGCGGTAATCCTCGTGTATTGTTGTTTGTCCAATATTTGGCACCTTCGATGAATATCCAAATGAGATTAAACAGAACGAGGGGCTCGAAAACAAGGCTCGAGTGTGCGTTTGTTTTCCCTGTATTATTCTTTTTCTTTTGGGCGAACACCTTTCGGTCCTCCAATTTGGTTAGGATGAGGAGGTCAAGCGATAACCGAGGGCAAACACACGTGCAGGTAATTCACTCGATAAACGTTGCCAAAAAAAAAAGAAAAACGAAAGAGAGAAAAGCGAACGAATCCTATGCAAACAACAACAACAAGAACAAATCTTAAGAAAAGACACATTAAATAAAGAGGAGAGTGAACATCTTGCTTTTAGCGCCTCTTTAATGCATTATTCTATTCCCCTCGTCTTGTTTATTTGTACGGTTCTTTAATTTTCAAGAAAAATCGTGCGCTTGTTACATAAAGTTGTCTTCGTGGCAATTGATTACGAGGCGCGTACGTCAACGGTCTACTTCAGATTTTTTTTTCGTATTTTCGGGACCTCTCATAAATCCTCGAGGAGGCGCGAAGATCTGCTTCGACTCGTGCTCCGATTCTAAACAAACCCAACTCTTCTAGGGTCTTTTTTTCTACGTGTGCTCTTCCCTCAGGGAGGATGAGAGAAGCAAAAAAAAATCAAGACCTGTCCACGAATATGATATAACTATTTGAATGGATAACTCTATGCGGACAAAGAATTTAGGAGATAAGTCGAGGACGATGATAGGTCTATTTTGACGTTTTCTTTACGATGATAACGCAACGAACCGTACGTGTATTTACGAGGAAATTCAATACTTGAGACCATTAATTAACTATTGGGACACAGTGAATTCTTTGTTATATTTTCTTTTTCACATTGGATGAGAATCATATAAAAAATTGAATTTTTCTAAATCTTAAGATTGCTACAATTGAATGATGAATATTTCATTTTAATATGTTAATGATTGTCTTAACTATTACAAATTGAAAATAATCTCTTTTGCTTTTGTTAATATGATTTATTAAATTAAATTGAAAAAGTAACATAATTTATACTTATTCTAATTAGATTTGGTAATTGGTACTATTAAATAATAATAAAATAAATAAGTCATCTAACCTTTATCAATATATGAGCCTTAATTTTGGAAAGTGGTCCATTTTTTGAAAAATAATGAGTTATTAGTATTTAGCACAATTTCTTCATAAATTTATTAACGTTCACCAATACAGGTATCCCCCGACTTACTAGTTCCGTTCCAAAGGGTTGTTCGTAAGTCGAATTAGTTCGCAAGTAGGGGGAATTTTAAAAATTTCAAATTATACTTATCTTACCACACTTTCTCATGGTTTTTTACTTTTATATATATTAAATTCCGTGTTACTGACTGCATAAATTTGAAAAAATAGATTAATATAAACAATTACTTTTCAATTTAGACATCACAATTAACGACAAAAGAAACAAATGCAACAAAACAGATAGTACATCTTCCAAAAATATTATATTTTATTAAAAAAAAATATCATTTGTTATTTGGAAACTATCAAGTATGACCTTTTAGAATTTTTTTCGTAAATACGGGAAATCCTAAGTCGGGGAATACCTGCATTTGTAAATTAATTCAAACGCAAATGCTGAAATATCTCGATGTATAAAAAATGGACTTTTATATTACTACTTTCAAAAATAACGCTTCATATAATAGATCCAAGCTCACATTAATTGGATTTAATAATTGGACTTAAATCTACAAAAAAAGTGTAATATTGATAATAAAAGTGTAATATTCACTTTACAAAGAATATTTTTAATATTGGATTTACAAAGAGGACCAAATAAGAAAATTATGTGTTTTCAATTCAAAGATTCATGTGTAAATGCTAATATTAGTTTTATCTATTATTTTTACTATTAATTTTAACATTTTTGATGTAAATATTTCTTATTCAGATGCAAATAATTATCTTTTCTATTTAATTTTTGCTTTAATTCATTAAATAAAATATAGAAATAAGCTCAACATATTATTGTTCCTAACTCAAATTAATTGAAAATATAAAATTAAATTTAATACTTGAGATCATTAATTAATTATTTGTTACATTTTATTTGTATTGGATTTGCTAAGTTGATTATATAAATAAATGTGTGTTTTTTTTTTTATAATCCTCTTAGATTAGAATAAAGTTTCTTACTCGAAATGCAAATATTTATCTTTACTTTTTAAGTTTAGCTTTTAGTAATTTGATTCATTTAACAAAAAATAATTAAGAAAAAAAAAATTTCTAACTAGATTTACTAGTTTAATCTAGTGATGAATGAATAAATGAAGATGAATATGAGATTAAAATGTTGACTTGAATTTACTAAAAAATAAATATATTTAATTCTATTGAAATTGAAATTATCTATATCACTTGACATGTTAACAATGACTTAACTGCTACAAAAGACTATTTACTAAATATATTTTTGCTATATAGATATTATATAATTATTTTGCAACTAAGTTTTAAATTTTTACATATAAAATATTTCAATTTGTGTTTTACTATAATCATTACTTGTTATTATTGTGAATTGTCTAAAATTGTATTAATCCAATGAAAATATCAGAGTTGCATTGCCTAACTATTGTAAATTAATTGAATGCTATTAATTAGAAGAATATCCTGTGATGAGTTTCCATAGTTCCAATGCACTCTGCGCAATTAATATTTCTATCCAACTGATTACATTCATCGTTCATATCTGAATTCGTTATTCATTCGTTTAAGAATTAGAGAGAAAATAGAGTAAATTGTAATTGGTATTATTAAGTGAACGAGAGTTTGAAATGCGAATAGCTGCGTTTTCCAATTCGTATAGATAACAGCGCATTCAATTCCAATATTGAAAACAAAGTAATTGTTCAATTATTAATTTCATCAATTCAATTAATGTTCAAATACAAAGTTCAATCTGTAGAATTTTATGAATACAAATTTGAAAAAATAAATTAAAATCAAAATATTATTCAATTAATTGGATTTGCTTGTACATAATTAAATACCTCGCATAGTGCGGATACGATCACTATAGTACGGTTTGAAAACATAAAAATAAATTATATTTTGATTGAGCTATTAAATTGGTACACATTTTTTTTTATACATAAATGATTTATTTGTTTCTTCTGTATAGTCAAGACTCTGCTGTTTTTTTTATGCGGTTTTAATTAAAGTCCTCGATTAGTCCGGTTCGAAATCGTACTATGCGAGGTATTGCTGTATATTGAAACAAAGTATTTGTACATTAATAACTGTATTAATTTCTTATAGAAGAAAAAGTGAGAAAAAAAAAACTTTAAAATTAATGGATTTCAATTAATTTCTTTATCAATTTTTGTATTTTTTGAAAGTCATAATTATGTTTTGTAATTGATGATTCAAAGTTATTTATCTTAATTATTATAGAAAATAAATATAAGCAATTGCAGTTTCGAACAGTGCTGATTCACTATAGTACGATTTTATTCATGTTTTTTTTTTATGTGGTTTTGTAATTGATAAATTTCGCCTGTTTTTTTTTTTTCATTTTATATCAAGTCTCTATTAGTGCTGTTTATTTATGTGCGATTTTAAAATCATTGATTAGTCCGGTTTCAAACATATTATTTATGGAACCGCACTAAGCGAGGTATTTATGAAAAAACAGAATGTTATGATTTATATTTATAAACCGTTTTTTGGGGGTTGAAAATATGGGTGGTGAGGATCGAAAAAAAAAATAAATTTAAAAGAAAAACTAATAAACAAATCGATTTGTTTAGAGAGCGTAAAGCAATAACTTAAATCTAATCTCGAATTAATGAGCGGAACAAATATAAATCAGTCCGAAGGAAAAGAGGGACAAAAAAAAACGTATATACACACATAAATCCCGAACTCGGTAGCTTTTGACCTCTGAACCTGGGGCCGTCCCAGAAAAGGAAGAAAAAAAATATAAACGGAACGAACGAACGTCTTTTGAACCCTTTAAGAAAATTTATGCTCTCCGTCGATTCGCTACAGGCAATAAACGTTCTCCGTTTCGGCTTCCTCAAGTCCTTAAGTTGCGAGACATCCACCCTCAATGAAAACAAGAGACCGAAATAAGAGAACGCGACTGTTCTTCGTTTCGCAACGGATTCCATTATGTTCTTTTTTTTTGTTATTAAACTCGTTGATTTATTGTTAATTAAAATCGTCATTGGGTAAGGTCAATCCGTGTCGTTGAACAACGTAAGCAGTTGTCGGAATTAAAAAGGATAAATATGTCGCAAACAAACAAATAACATCGATCCAAAGTTTGATCAAGTCGTCGCCGTCATCATACATATAATATGCATGTTCATCAGAGCTTTCGCTCGTTCGAACGGCAACAAGGAACGGAAACGGACGGTCCAGATGCGTCCGACAGTGACGAAGGATAATCGTGTTTCTTAATCTGCAGAAGCATTTTTTATCTGGACCTAAGTTTCTATGCGAGATTAAACTATATTTGTAACGGTTTATCAGCATTTATATGTATATATTATTATTATTTTTATAACAGTCGCAAACAAATTTTCGAACTCCTCACATAATTTTATGCACAACAATAATTTCGGTCTACGTACTTTTCCACGCATTTAATTTGAAACTCGTCCTTCGGAATTCATTATTTTCTGTTTTAAAACTTCTTATTAACTATTCTATTATATAAGCGTACGTCGATTTTCAATGAAAGTAGATTTGATTATTTATTTTCGATATCAGTGGAAATAAAAATAATCGTTTCCTATTTTTATTTTCGTTATATCGGTGGAAAAGCGAAAGTGAATCAAACTTGCGATTATGATATGAAATTTATGTGATATGGCTTCTAAACCAAATTCCAATTCATACAATACTTTTATTTTATTGATTAACTTTAATCTTTAAATTGACTTATCACAATCATGAATTATACTAATTATTTTTAGAACCTTTTGTGGGCATTCAACTCTATAAATTTAATTAAAACTGTCGACTCTATATTTAAGTTTATTTCATTTCTTTAATTTTGATAAATTTTATTTGAAAAATTATTTACATTTTTCCAAAATTTTCTTCGTTTACTGTTAAATTTTTAATATAGAAATATCAAATAAAATTTAGTTAACTTTACTTTAACATTTTAACTTTGGTCCCAATTAGGGCCAATCAAAATTAATAAATAATTGGATTATTAATTCCTTCATTAAATTATAATTTCACATGTATTTTGTGTTTGCGATGTAAAAACTAATTTATCTTGAAAATATTTGTAATACTTTGATTGATGTTCATAAGATTGCATATAATATTTGAAGATAAATTGCTATTTTTTATGTGAAACGTAATATCAATATGCAAAATGTTGATAATCTAATCAATGATATTATCAATTAACACTAACAAGTACATTTTTGCAACTTCCAAAGTAACTTGTAAAGTATCAGATTTGATTATGTTTCCATAATTGCAAGAATTGCTTAAATTTACTTCTGAAATGTCATGTAATTTATTAGTTTGTTTCATAATTTATACTTGTTAAACATCACGTTAATCACGTATTTAGTAGCACACAAAAAGATCCACCAAAATCTTACTAATCATTTTTTAATTATTATTATTTTGATATCAAATGGATTGAATATAAAAACAACAAAATGTTGAATCAAATGGAACATTTAAAGTGAATTTATATATTATAATTGATTTGTTTTCAAATTCTTATTGTATCTAATTTAGTCGAAAGAGCTAACGATTTTAGTCTTTCAGCTTATATATAATAATATAATAGTCTGTTTCATTTTCTGAGAAATATATTTGAATAACGAATAAAAAAATGAAATTGTATTTCATAAAATGTATTTGTTTCCTTCAGTAGTAAATGTACCATGAATATAATTAGAATACGTTTTGTTGTGTTGGTGATAAATCTCGATGAGCGTGGAACGGATGAAACAAAACATGGAATGGAATGACGTTAATAATAATAAAAGAATCTTTCTCATGCACGTTTCAGTAAAACATGTTGTGTATATTTTTTTGTTGTTTGCTGTGGCCAAGAAGAAATGTATTTCTGTTTATTGCTGATAACAAGCTCCGAGCTACAAATTCGCTCTTATCCAGCTCGAACACGCAAACCGGACTTCCGTTTGGTAGCTCGATAACGCGCGCGTTCCTCATGGACCGTTTTGTTAATTACCAATCAGAAGGAGAATGCATAATGTAAAACAAAAAAAAAATAAACGAACGAATGTTAGGAAGTAAATATTGCGTTATAAATGGTGAATTTGAGGATTTTTTCGGTGAACGATGCAATGGTTGGGAATATTCGATTTCGTAGTTATGCAACCAGACGTGCGCGCTTTGTAGACCGGTGATCTAATTCGCTTTTGTTTTATTCAGCAGTTTTGGAGTACAGCGAGGAGGCGGCCCAGTATAGCCCCTCCCCACAGGGCGAAGGGGCGGTGCCATCACCGCATTCGCGTGCGGCCACGCCCCTCGAACGTTTGCCGTCCTATAACGAGCAAGAGATCGAATCCTATCCGACGGGAATCCACTCGGACGCCGCTGAATACATTACGTACGGCCGAATGGATGAGGTGAGGAATTTAAATAAATCCTATGACGTCCCATGTGTGTATACAGGGTGTATCAATTTCGATGTCGTTTCTTCAGGTATCTCTCGAGGAGTCACCTGGTGGTCATCAGCAGGAATATGTGCAGCTGGGACCCAGCTCTATATCGCAACAGCAAGGCTCCTCGCCAAAGGACAGCAACGCTTCCAGTCCAGGGGGTTCCCCATCGAGGGTCCATCCGACGACCTTCACGCATCTGGGCTCCATAACAACGAGCAGCGAGCAGCAGAGCTCCGAACCGCAGCAGATCACCCAACTGACGCAACTGTCGAGTCATATAAGCTACGGCGGCACCGTGGACTCCTCCACCTCCGAGAACATCTCAAGGTAAGCGCAAAAAAAAATGAAAATCGGTAACAAGACGCTTTCTCATATAACAGCATTCTAAAATCGACAAACCAGTATCGGAACTGTATTTGCATAGAATACTTTATCTTATCAATTCTTACATTTTTGTGATAACACCGGACGATATATCTGTTCGAGTCTCTTTAGTACTGCACTATCAAAACTCCAAGATGCTACTAGACTCATCATCATCATCATTAACATTTGCATAGTTACATTACATTTAAAGAACGTGCCAAAATTCACCACAAACTGCAACAAGGTAAGCGCAAATAAATACTGGAAATACAGTCGAACAGGATTATAATTTTTCGCACCAGACAAATGAAAACAAAAGGCGATAACGCAACGTCAGACATTTATCATTAAAATGCGTGATTACTAATATTTGAATATCTCCAATATGCAAATAGAAAGAGAAAAATAGATGAAAAGAAAGAAATGCAAATAAAATCTTTCGATTATATAATGCGCAATTAAAATTAGTCTTATCGTCCGGTTGCAGCCGTTTGTGTTTATATAAATAGCATAGCTTTTGTTCGTCATCGGACCAGTTGGTAACAGACCTTGACGCCCGTTATCGGTGTCGCCATCTGACCGTGATCTTGTCAACTGCATTCGGTGGGTCACCATAAAACCAATATCGTCTTTATTAGGCGAAATGTAAATAATTTGCGCTTCTGTTTCGTGTTAATCTTTTTTTTCTATCATCATATCATCATCTGTCGCCTTTTGGTGCCGATTATCTCGTGTTTGAAGAAGTCCTCACTGTTATGGTGATAAGAGGCAATTTGATATTTTACCAATAATCTTAATCTGATGCCACAATTGTTTCTATATTCCCAATATTGACATTACCTACATAATCAAATTTTTAGTTTTTATGTAATTTTAATGAAACATATTTTCGTAGACTTAATCTCCTATAGACTAAAATATTGAATTTTATATAAAATCTAGATAAACTTCAACAAATTAGTATAAAGATATTCCAAAGTGTATTTGAACATTAGGTGACAATTTCCTACTTCTTCCTAATTATTAATATTTGTATACTATAAAAACTGGTAGAAACACATTTCTGCAATAATACCAATATCTTCTTTACTCGAGTATTTTTAACTCCGTGATTTATTAATTTTGAAAGAAATTTATAAAAATATTTTTATTTTGTTTGTAGATGTAAAATTAAAAATAAAAGTAAAGTTTAGTAGGAAGTTTTGAAGAAATACCATTGTTGATTGATTATGACTATTTAAAAATAAGAGTATATAACAAAACAAAAGTTACTTATAAGTTTATGGTTTCAATGGATAAATTAGTTAAATATAGTCTTTGATACCTAAAATATAATCTGTTTAGAGATTTTTTTGATTAAGTGAAATAAAACAAATTAATGATATTTAGTCTACTGTAAAATGTTTTGTTGATGCAAGATTGACCAGTTGATTGGACAACCATTGATAAATATGATATCAAACGCGAACGTTGCGAATTTAGGAAAGAAAAAATGACTTCGTGAATGAATGGAAACGAATGTTTATGTAATTGCTTCTTGCGTTTTGCACATAATAAACAATGCAAATTGCCTCATGAAACGGAGATGTTTTGTCGGGTGGCCGAGAGCCTGTTATCCGATGTCAAGACATTCGCGATTTGATACGCGAATGTAAATAATATAATATGAAAATAGAGAGCACAGAAGAGACAGAAGTGAGCGAGGAGCAGAAGAAAAAAAAAAGCATATAAAAATATTACACACACACACACGCGCGCGTGAAGAATCAAAACTAAGATCTCGTGTTACGTAAGCCGTGTGAAGGCGCCGCGCACGCCTCCTCTGTCATCATCATCATCATCATCTTCCACCCACTCACGATAAAAAAAAAAGTATATAATAAGAGAATACGAGAAGAGATAACGGTGCAGCGGCTACAGGAAAATTATCACTTTTTGGCATCTTATTATTTACGTGTAGACATTTCTGCACTTGCGTCAGGCGTTTTCGAACCCCGATGTTTGTAATTGTTACGTCGATTAAAACTGATACGAGAACTTTGTAATATGACGAACTTAATTAAATTGCAAAACGGAAATTAAATCATTGCCTTTTTGTTTGTTTTTTGAATGGGATGCGATCAAATAAATGACTCATTATTATGTTCATTATCATAAAATCAAGTTAATAACTACTTGTTACTTCACAAGTACTTGTTGATAACTTGACAAGCGCTACGGATTTAACTTAAGAAACAAGCTTATCTCTAGTTGATATTATACAAGTATTAGTCGATAGATTGACAGACGACGTGAGCAAAATACCTTATAAACTTTACTTGAAATGTGACAAGTACTTTAAAACTTGTAGACAAGTCGATGAATTGACATGCGCCATGAACAGAATAACCTATAATCTTTACTTCAAATGTGACAAGTACTTATCATATATCATACATACTAGTGGATAAATTGACAAACACCGTAATCTTAATTAGAAATTTGACAAATACTTTTCAATTGTTTGGTACATGATTAGGTTTTACTAGACCATCGTCTAACTAATTTTCTTTGCAATCTACATTCGATAACATAGATTTATACAAGTTGAGACTATAAGTTAATAAGTAAGCAATGTTTAGTATACGTCTGGAGATTAAATCCTACAATAACTATATTGGAAAATACCATAAAGAAGTTACTAAAAATTAGAGATAATGTAGTAATTAACACTTTGCAACTCATTATAACTGATACGAGTTGCATAATAATATTGATGAAACCAAGTAATTTAATTAGTTTAAGTGTAGTCATTGAATCTTTTAGGAATTCTTTTAGTGGATTGAATGTATAAAAAAATATTATATTTTCAAAAATCTAGAATAGAAAACCGGTTTGATATTATTAAAATCTTTTCGAATCTTTCATTGGTTATTAACTTAAAATTAAATGAATTTTGTATCGAATGTATCAAATTTGTGAAATTTTCTGAATACTTTGTAGAGTGAAACTAACTTTCATTTTCTAGTTACAAACAGGAAGTAGACAATCTTATGGAAATGATCGTTTTTCGAAAAAAAAAAAAGAAGCAATGTCCCAAAACTAAAACACAAGATTAACATCTTAAAGGCATTTTAAAATTAAGGTAGAAAAGAAACTGTTATAGTACGGGTTTCTCTAAAATTCAGTAAATTTATTAAGGAAAAAAAAATAATTTTGTGTAATAATTTTTTGGAGTGAATCCGCATTATGCGAGGTATATTCGTAATATATGTAAACATATATCACATTTAGATAGATTTCTTCACAAGTAACTTTTCGAGTATTTTTAATGTTTAAAGAATGTATAAATAAGTGATTTAGGTTTTTTTAAGTTAGTATATTAATTAGCGTATATAAAAAGAATTAATTCATTGTTGATTATGTTTAGAACTTTTTTAAAAGTATTTTGTGCATAAACAAGTTTAAAATCTTGCTATAATACAAGATATTATAGCAAGTAGCTGTACAAATTATCAAATACAATGGATATTTACTTTCACATTATTATGTTGTAGTATTTATCAAATAATCACAAATGATAAGTTGGTAAACATTTTTTTAAAATTAACAATTGTAAAGGAGGAAACTATTTGTAAATATAAAACTTCCAAATTTTTGTATTATTACAAACATAATTTGGTATCATTATATAAATAAAAGTTTTTCAAAATAATGTTTGTCCTTTACAACATAACATATAAATATTGAATAATTACTTGATAAGAACGGTCATATTAGATCGGAAGAAAATTTGCTTTAAAACTTGAGGAATTTGAGACTTAACATCAATGCAGCTGACTTATTTACTTAATAAGAAAAACAATTTTTGCACTTCTTGAATGGACTGGATCGAATAGTTTGTAAGTTATCGTCGTTTCTTTAATTGCAATTCTGGGAATACCATTCCTCAGGTATTGTTTTGTTGGTGAGTTATTGCCTGTTGTAAATGGTCTCGGGTTGAGGAGGGCCGGAAGGAAACAACTGGTCTCATTGAATCCACGTGTCCTGGCATTTACCTGTTCTCCTTTCCAATTACCGGTACAAGAAACGTTACTTAGCCATGGAACGTGTCCCTCCTCGAAGGGTGCACATACTTTCTTGCGCAAGGAGCGCGTGCCGTGCCGCCCGCATCGGAAGGATTAAATTTTCCGCTCCATCCATCTTCTCTCTTCCACTCTTTTCTTTCCATCCGGAAGCAATAAAGACGCCGCCAGTAGTCTTAGACCATCGATTTTGTAAACTCTTCAAGATTATTACCGTACTTCGTCCATTCATCCATTCATTCGAAAGCTATAAAACATCATCAATACGCATCGGTTAGTTAAGCTCTTTAAGATTATTGCATTTCTAATCCCGGTTATATAAACACTTCGACATTATCGACAATCTCCAATAATTATATAATTTGTGATATAAATACTACGATCGCAGTTAACGTAGAATTCCTGGCTCTCCGATTAGATTCGATTCAGTAGTATTGTGTGTTATTAATGCTCGTTTACTGCTGCGCGAATAAACGGAATTTACTTACCGAACGAAACGATAAAAAAAAATAATACACACACACACAAACTTTTTGTTTTATTTACTGTAACCAACGTACTTTCAATTATATTTCGCGTAATCGACATGCCAAAGTTGATAGACCGTGATATCAACTAAACTCTGATTATTCTTTTACAGCTACATTGTTTACATATTTAACTAACTAAGTATCTAGATATTAACGTAAATTAAGTTGCTGTTTCATTAATTTTGAATACATAATTTTATTAACAATTTTTTTTAGTGATTAGATAAATCATATCAACTGAATTATTAGATCAACATTTTCTTAATTAATTGATTTCAAAATTAACTTAAAAATATTATGTAAACATATGTAATATGTAACAAATTTATATACGTTTATTGTACTGCTTTGATTAGTCCGCTTTCGGTTTTAATAATTGAACAATTTAATTGATAAATATAAATTCTAAAAAAATACGACACAAAATTATAGTTTTAGTTTTAGATACAATAAAAATGTAATTATTATCATTTAGATTTACAAATATATACAAGTTTTTTTTTGTATTTACATTATTTTTCAGTCTTATTTATATTATAATAGTAATTATTTTATTCTTTTATGAAGTAAAATTAATGCTAATAATAATTTAACAGAAACTATCTAATTCAGTAGATGTTTGTGGGTGAAATTGTTTTCTTATTGTATTTAGTCATATAACATTAATTATTAGAATACGAATGAGATGTTTTGTTTTTTAATTTATAAAAGATCAGGGGAAAAAATGTATTATAAATAAAAAATGAAAAAAGGAGACGAAAAGATAATAGGCTCAGTTTAGAATTTAATGTTTAGATTGTAAAAACAGATGCTGTAAATAAAATAGAAAATGAATTTCACAAAGCATCCGTTCACATCTACACAATAGATGCAATAAACGTATTTATGTGATTTTCGGGGTTTAAGTAAAGGTGAGGATTTTCTATTAGAGAAAATACTTTGGGTTTAGCTTGTTTTTGTAAGATGCGCTGTAAAACAAATGAAAAACATTTAAGTTTGTGTCATTCCGAGAATTACTTTCTTCTGAGAGGTTTCTTTTTGTTGTTGGGTATACTTGTAAAGTCTAAGCTTATTTACTAGTTTAAACAAAATATTTAATGATATATATGTATATAGCAAGAATACCTTATATCAGTAGGGATTCGCTATAATCTGGTTTGAAAATTTCACAACAAAATATCTCATAATGCGATTTCTAACAGTACGGATTCACTATAGTCTGGTTTGGAAATTTCAAAACAAAATCTCTCATAATGCGGCTTCTATCAGTACTGATTCCGTATAGTCCAGTATGAAAATTTCAAAACAATATCTCGCATAGTGCGGCTTCGATCAGTACGGATTCACTGGAGTCCGGTTTAAAAATTTCAAAACAAAATCTCTAATAGTGCGGCTTCTATCAGTACGCATTCACTATAGTCCGGTTTGAAAATTTCAACACAAACTAAATTTTAATTTATTAAAATAAAAATGAATTTTAATTAATTTATTATATAAAATTATTTTTTTCTTCATATAGTAAAGTTTCGTTTTGTACGGTATATTCTTGATATTTGTTCAGTTCCACAATTAGCGAAAGGTTATTACCCGCACTATGCGAGGTATTGCCGTAAATATTGTATATAAATTGGACTTTCAATGTACGTTTAACATAGGTTAGTAACGTTTTGCAACAATAATTTTAGCTGCGTATGCGTTTTTCCAACATTCTAATAACCTTAATGCTCAGAAAATATTGCTTAATATTACCTAACTTGCAAATGAGTCTACGTAACAGCGTTTAGTCGGATCATCAAGAAAATTCTATGATCGTTAGAGATCCACTAAATCGATTTGGATTTTTTGGTGGAAACAATTCGGTGCTGTTTGAACTGGAAAAAAGAGACAGAGAGAGACGTGTGGGTCACCGAGGGTCAACATTTTAAAAATAAACGTCGAGCCGAGTGATATTAAAAAACAATTAACGGGTCGGATGTGCGCACAAATTGAGGTGGTCGCATACATGCAATGACCTTGGACACTAGCTGCGCGCTCTTCTATAGATTACAATTATTGAGGTGTATGCGTGTAACACAATATTTAATAAAGTCCATGTGTGAAACTGACGGACGGACGTTTCCAAGTAATACTTATGCACACGTTCGTTCGCTCGAGCGCATGGCTTCAAATGCAAACACAATTTCTTCCATCCAATACATGCAAAATTCAAAGACAAATTCAACAAAAACTTAATTGTTAATATGCACATTTCCGAATTTTATTTAAAAAAAAAAGGTATTTTAAAATATTCGTATAATTCTCAGATTATAAAAATCAATGTTTTATATAAATACAACATTTTACTTAAAATTTACGTTAGTATTTTACAAATATTATTTTGATTTTAAACAAACAACAACAAAAAGTAAACTTTTATATATTTTTTATATTCTAATATAAACTTTTAAAGGATTAAGAAAACATATTTATTTTGATGGAACTTCTTTCAAAAACGCTTTGTATATGATATTTTTATGTATCCTTTTTTTGTACTAATTTTCTTTTAATTATATTATTTTTATTGATATCGATTTGATCCATAAGTATTTTTTTTTATTTGTGTATACTTTTCAATAATTGCATGAAAACGTTCATTTCTAATTATGATTAATGAAATGTTAAAATTATGAAATTAGTTAAAATATTTAAATCTTTATCTGATTTCTAAAAATATATTTATAAATAGAAACGAAATTAACAACAACAAAAAATACTGTTTTGATCTAATGATTATTGTTCGAAGAAATGAATGAAACGGATGTTTTAAAAATCGATCAATCAGAACGACTTGTTTCTTATCGAAAACAGACTTTTGTAATCAAGGCATCAATAGAAACATAATTAGTATACACGATAAATAACCAGAATTATCTATGGTTTTAAATATACATTTTTACTGTTTATGAAAAAAAAAAAACTATTTTTTTTAATTGAAAAAATGTATTAAAACGTTGATCAATTTGAAATGTTTATTATAAGTTTATTAATATAAGTGAATATAATTTTGTTATAAATTTGAATATATTAATAACATTTTGGCAGAAATAATTGGTCAAAAGTTCTTATAAATATTGTAAATAGTAATTGTAAAAAAATAAGTTTTTTCTTACACAATGAACTTAATTATGAAATTATTTAAAATATGGTTGTATTCACTTAAGAAACGTTTTAATGCTTCAATCAGTCCGGATTATATTTCGGTTTGAAATTTTCAAACATACAAACCTGTTAATATTATAATGATGGGCAGAAAGACCTATGATCAATAGCCCTTTGTATCAGTTGACTAATTATAATGAATCTTTGCAATTCACTAATGAATTAGTTATAAAAGTTTATTTTTTTGATCATTTCAGGAATTATAGGAATGGTTTTAAAATTGTGTATTGTTTAATGATGTGTTGACTTTGACTGAAAACGTGTTTTCGTTTATATTACAACTACAAATTCTTTCATAGTCTTATACCTAAACATAGACTTATTAGCAGCTAAAAACACAGATATTTTTTAGTATTTCCGAAATATTGAAATACTTGTAAAGAATTACAAATTTTCGATATTTTCATATCTATCTTTGAGTCTATTTAATTTATAATAAAAAATGAAGACGTAATATCCGATTACGTTTGTTTTTTTGTTGATGCACGTTTATATAATTTATTATCGAAAGCGACTTCAAAGTGTAAATAATAAATACTTAGTTACAATTATAAATTTGTAAGCACACAAATATGTTTTCGTTTTCTCTCGTCATTGTGTAATAATAATTATGGATACTTTTATTGTTAATAATCTTGTTGCTCTAAAAGATCATGATTCAATTATTTTTTATTAGTGTTTCAGAAATATTTAAGTATATAAGTAAATCTGTTATGAACATTTTTTTTATTATTAGTCCAAACAAATTATAATCTAGAATGAAGATATAAGATGCAATTATATTTTCAATTCATTATGAACGATGTTGTGCAACGACTTTGTTATTTCCAAAATAATAAAGATTGATTTTCAGTTTATAATTTAATCTATTGATAGAATTTCGTAATGGTTTTAATTCTGTTTAAGTTGAGAATGGTTTTAGCTTAATTATTGTGTCGATTAACGAATTTTACTTTACTGTTAGAATAATTAATAATTCTTATACCAAAGTAAAATTGAAAATTGAAATTAAATAATTTAATTGTTTTGGTTAATTGATACATTTTATTAATAAATGCATAATTATTATATTTACATTTTTATAGAAGAACAATGAATGACGAATAAAAAGATATTTGTAATTACAGTCTAAAATGCATACAAAATTGATTAATTATTTGTAATATATAAATAACAATTATAATTGGATATGCAAGTAAGTTTTCGTATATTCTCATCATATCTTTGTTTTGGAAAAGAATGTTTTTTGTATATGAAACTTTAAGTAAATATTAGACTTTTAGGTCACAATTTTTGAGGAATTTTTGTACTTCTTTTTAGAAAAATGATCAAACATCATTTGTAATTATATGAAAATTATAATTACAAATTTTATATGAATTAATTTATTATTTCTATATATATATACATAAATATAATTCAATATAAAAGTAAGTTTTCGTATGTTATTTTCATTTCTATTTGAAATTTTACGTAAATATTAGGAATGTTGGTTGTAATTTAAAAACGAAATTAAAAGAAATCTGAAAATAATCATTCATAATCAGATAAAAATTACAATCTAAAATGAATACTTAAGATCCAATTTTATATGTTTTTCTCGAATTGAAGCAGGTGGCTTTGATAATTACGTAATTATTATAGAAAACAATTGAAAATTTAAAAATAAACTAAACTTTAATTGAGCAAAATATACATCTTCTATACTGTGAATTCTCCCTTTGTGCGGTTTTAAAGTTCTCGATTAGTCCGGTTTTAAACTATGTTTCATATATAATATTAATAACAGTAATCAATTGTTCATGGTAGTAAAATTGATTTCAAATTGTTCATATAATTTTACAAATTACTCCAAGAAAAAATACATTCAAAAGATGTCACAAATTTTTTTAAACTGAAACGATTTTCCTATTTTTTTTATAGTAATTTCATTTGATTTCATCTTCTATACTGTGAAGTCTCTCTTTGTGCGGTTTTAAGATCTTCGATTAGACCAGGTTTAAACTATGTCTCATATATAATGTTAATAACTTTAATAAGTTGTTCATTGATTTCAAATTGTTCATATAATTTTACAAATTACTCCAAGAAAAAATACTTTAAAAAAATGTCACAAATTTGTTGAAACTGAAACGATTTTCCTTATTTTTTTTGCATGCTTCGTGTCTGCATGCAGTCCAGTTATAAAAGTTCTTTTTTTTTGTACAATTATTTGTATATGTGTATGTTTTTTTTTTGTAATGCGTTTTCCCCATTTCTTTCGTGCGACTCCATTTATTTATTTTTTTCCGCCTGCATATTTTTATATAATTGTGTATGCTGGTTTCTTATCATCGAAATAGGGTAATGTGCCCGTTACAGGCAGCTAGTTGTGAGCCGATAACGAACGAAAACGCTCTTACATTACAATATAATGCACACACATTTACACAAACACAAGTTTTTTTTATTTATTATATATACACACATATTTTATGTACTGAAAATAATATTAAAACGAAAGCTGATTTTTCGGTTAACCACTGCGAATATCGATTTGACATGAAATCACGATTCTTTTGATAAAAAAAAAACGAACGAAGGAAACGAATTTGTTGTAATGAGAGCAATCAATCGGAAAGGGAAATACAACAAATTGCGATAAAACTGACGCTGTTTGAGTATTTTTTTTTATTTCCAATGTTAAGTAAATATATGTAGTTAGATAACAAAGAAACGTTTATTTTTTGTACTGAATGTAGTTAACATTGATATTATCAAGGTTTTAAAACACGAAATGTTAATGTTAACATTTTTTTTACTTTCAATTCAACTATTTCTTGATTGCATTAAGAATTATAAACATTGTGAATTGAAGCCTTTCGTGTTGATATATCAATTAGTACTTTTATTGTTATGTAATTTTTTCATATTATTTAATATATTTACTTTAAATGTGTATAAAATACATAATTTTATTGATTGAAAAAAAAAACGTTTTTTTTCCTACATTATGTAGTTAACATTGATATTATCAGGTTTTTAAAACACGAAATGTTAATGTTAACATTTTTTTTACTTCAAATGTTCACATTTAAACACAACACTTTCCTGGTTGTAATAAGAATTATAAATATTGTGGATTGAAACTTTTCGTGCTGATATATCATTAGTACTTTTATTGTTATGTAATTTTATCTTGTTTAATATATTTACTTTAAATATGTATAAAGTACATAATTGTATTTGACTGAAGAAAAAATATTTACTTTTATAAATCTATACGTATAATTACGTTTATTCATCTAATTTTGTTAGAACAAACGATACTTTGTAATATATTTATTACTTATTATTAATAACATAAAAATTACAAAAAAAAATACATTAGGGCAAAAAAACTCGACACAATTGATATTATTACAATTATTCAATTAAAATAATCTTTGAAATACTTCTCAACCTAGAAGGAACGCATGAAATTATTTGAAATAAAATTTAAAAATGTATTCTAAACTTTATTACTAAATCCAGGTACAATTTTCACACAAATATCTTTTTAAGAAAACAACTATTCAAAGAAAATAAAAACATTTTACAAAAACTAAGTCTTTTTTATAGAGGCTCATTTTTTTTGCTATGTTCTTCAAAGAATTGAGACTTAAAATTGTAGAAAGTTCATATACTTCATACATGTTTTTCTTTTAATTTTCTGTTAAACTAGACTTATTTTATATTTAAATAGTAAATAAATCATTTTAATTTGATTTAAATCAATTTATCCAAATTAATTTGTTTTTTTTATTGTAAAAGATTAACTAGAAAAATTTGTATAAGATTAACATTCTATATGGGAATTTTCTTTTTAGTATGAGTAAATATATAATTACTATTTGGTAATTAATATTGATTTTTCTTTTGAAATTTCTATCAAAAATCTTAATTTTGGTCAGTTTGTATAAGATAAACAATTAATTATTTAAATCTTATATGGGAATTATCACTTCAATTTGAGTAGTTACTTAATTGCTATTTATGTTATTAATACTGATTTTATTATTTTCTATTATTATTTGTATTAGTTACGTTTAATTTCACACATTTAACTATCTAAAATACTATTATTAATGACAGTTATTTGACAGATGTCAAAATTGACATTTAATAATTGATTTTATGGTTAGCAATCTTAATGTAACATAAAACAACAAAACAGTTTCAGATCTCTTGATTTTAAAAACAAAATATTCATAAAATGTTTATCATCATTTTGTTATGTGAAACGTCAAATTTGAAGTTTTGTGATAGATTTATTATATAGTCATCAATATCAATGAAAATAAATAAAAAAATAATTCAAAAAGTGTTATATTTAAAAATAATATATTATATTAAAATTGAAAAATTTTCTTTAAAAAAATATATGAAGATTGCTGGATTTTTCGCTGTAACCGTTTTATTCTTTTCAACACTTCGTGCACTTGACATTGACAAAGAGTGTGAAGGATAATAGAAATATTTTGTTATATTTTTTGCGTACGTCGTTGAAACAGAAAAATCGCTGCATTCGTCGTTTTCGAACGCGTTCAATGAATCGATGAATCACTTGTTTCGTATTCCCGTCTACACGGATTTTGACGGCTGAAGAATAGTGTCTAGATAATGATTGTTGTTTAGTGTTGGTGGTCGTTAAAAGGTTCGCCCAATAAACGGAATGGAAATAAAATAAAATATAAAATGAGCTTCTGGCAGAATTCCATAAGCTTCTAGCAGATAACAAACAAACAAAAAAAAAACCCGGTCTCTCTCCGTCCACTACACCCTCAATTTAAATAGCTTTGGAAAAAGGATTTCTTTAAAAAAGATAAAACCGTCTCGACTACCGGAACAACACACGATTTGTAAACGCTCCAACAAAAAAACAAAATCAAAAAAATCACATTACCGAAGACATTTTTGTTTTGGTTTTTGTTTTCCTTTTTCGAGAGAGGATAGAGAAAGAAAGGAAGAAAACGCGACGGAGAGACACGCGCAGAGAGATGTGTGCCCAAATGGAAAAACGATTCCAATAATATTTTATGAATTCGACTTTGCAGTCCTTGACGTGACTTATTCGATAATATGAAGGCACTCCATAATTTAACGCAGAAATAAGTGCAATAAAAAGAAACGTTTGCTTTTGGTTACAAAAAAGAACATTTGTATTTGAAACAAATGGAATTAAAAATGAGATATTCGAAATTATTGATTTACTTTTCGAACTTGTTTATATTTCTTCTGTCGTCGCTATCACCGTGGTGACGAATAGCTGCCGTCTGATAAAATCCTTGCTGTATTTGTTGATTTTCGGATTATCAAAAGTAAACAGTTTCTTTATTATCGCATTTATGAAGAAAGCAATTACAAATAATTTCGGTATGTAAATTATAACGAGTCATTTCGCGTTTACATTTCTAATTATAAAATGTATACATAAAACATCTAATTGCATATGCCGCTATACCTCGCACAGTCCTGATTCGATTAGTCCTGGTTTTATGTTTGAAAATTTCAAAACAAACTAAATTAGTATTTTAAATTATTATTAATTTTTCCTTTTCTTATTTTCTGTGCGCTTTTAAAATCCTCGATTAGTCCGGGATATTGGCAATCACCCGCACTATGTGAAGTATTGCTGTATTGCATTTTTATCCTATATTAAAACATCAATATAATCGTAAACTATAAATAAATAATTTATTAAAATTTATATAAGTTTTTTTTTTTAAATAATTTTATACAAACATCAAAAAATATACATAATATAACTATAAGTAAATTTTTAAATAAACGTTGAAATATTTTAAAGTTATGACTATTTGTAATGATTATTTGATAAACTTGTCCATTAACAAACGCATCATTAAAATGATACGTGAAATTTACTAATAAGATTTATAAAATTGATGTTTGCTTCATATTTTATCCACTTATAAACAATTAATTAAACTATTCACATATAAAAAATGGTGTTTTGTATTGAAATATCAAAATTTTTGATAGCAGTAAAGAAATGGGAATGTTTATATTGATCAAATATATTTTGTTCAACAGTCAAAGCCAAAAAAGCACGACTATAAGAGCAAATGAAGAGAAATGTACAAAATTGTATATTCTCATATATTTGTAATGATCCAACTAAATTAATCAATTTGTATTATTTAATACTTTTTAATACTTATCAATTTAAGATTAAGATAAAAATATATATACAAAAGTTCTATTTAAACTATAAGTTTGATTTTTTCAAATTAAACAATTCAAGATTTTATAGTTACAATGAACTAATCGATGAATACTTAAAAGATAGTCCAATTTTAATATATAAAAAATGGTTTTTTTATATATATTGTAATCAATCAAATAAATTTTGTAGAAAATTTTATATAAAATTGAATAATTGATGATTATCGTAAGCAACAAAATACCAAAGAAAAATTCCTTATCTAATAATAATTAAGTTTTATATTTAAATATTTATTCTAATGTTCTTTAAAAAGCTTTTTTTAAGTTGTACTAAATCTGTGGGTTTGAAGAAGAAGAAAAAAATAACGATCGCTCATTATTGAAACGAAGGAATTCCGATGCGTGTGCGTCCTTATCTTAATTTGTTCTTCAGGACATTACTAACTCGATGAATCAGATCATGAAAGAGTTTTTGTTATAAGAAACAAATCACACGGGCGAAAATTCCGTATCAGAAGGTAAACTACGTGAGAAACGGTTCGATAAGAATATTTGTTGCAAAACGATTTTGCTTTATTATTATTATTTTTTTTACTAAATAAAGATAACCGATATTGCGGTTGCAGCAACACGAACACATTAATAATTAAATGACCAAAAAAAAATGTGTACAAGAGAAAGCAACAATTTAGTAATTTACCGATTACCGAATGTTTTTGATAATTTTTTTTTTGTGATAACCATAAAGAAAAATAAATTAAGTTGTTTGAAATGCATAATTTTAGTAATTTAAACTAAACGAATGTTTTGGAATGGATTTGTTTGCATTGTCATTGCCGTGAAAATGTTGGAAAAGCGATCTTTGATCTTAAGCAAGGGAATGGTTTGCGCAAATCATTTGCGCAGCTCGGAGAGACAGAGCACGTGACCGCACAATGGAACAATTGCTTGCACCTCTCTCATTTTCTCTTTCACTCTTCCTATGTTATTTTTTTTTCGTCCTGCGACGTCGTCCTTGTTTCGCGCGTTGCCTCGAACGTGTCTCCTTCTCTTTCTCTTCTGGTCGGATGGTGGGACGACAATTAGTGTTTGTGAGCCACTTGAGTGTTCGAGTGCCGTTTTTCGAACCATTACCGTTCGCGTCGTGATCAGATGAACTGAGCCTTCTTGCTCTTCTACTCGTGCTTAATTTTTTGGCTATGCCTGTTGAACAAAACGCGATCTCCAATAAGTCTTCATTCGAACTCGAACAGTGTTTCCATTTGATCATAATAAACATTCCCATTTCGAAACTGCAATCAACAACTTTGTGATAATCCAATACAAAAACACCACAAGTGAATCCTTCAAATATACTACAATGTAAATATACATATTTAATTATTAATCCATTTTTAAAAACAAAATCTTGATTAATTTTCTAATAATCTTAATTTTTAAGAATTTTTTTTATATTTTTTCTTGAATAATCTTCGGTTTTTGATAACAATACGATAAGTGGTTATGAATGAAATGGGATATTATGTATGTTCTTCAATCATTCTACGTAAGCTGTCTGAATTGATGAAGTTTGTTTTGAATCCAATATCAACTTTTTTTGTTGAGCGAAAACAATTCTAAATTTAGAATACGTGAATTATTAATTAAATATTAACAACACATTTTCATATGTTATTCCATCGTTTGTTACTTAATGTTTTGTACATCAAATTCTCGAGTCGTAATTTAAGAAATTCAATATTTTTGTAACTAATACACAAATTTATTATTTAAGAAACATAACTTATTTTATCGATGTTGTTTTAAATATTAAGGTACAAATCATTCAAAAATAGAACGTTTCAAACTATTTCTTTATAAAGTTTTTCGGTTCAATGTTCTAACTGAAAATACAAAATTACATATACAAATTTTATAATAAATTATTGAAAAAAAATGTTTTAAATTATTATAATCTTATTGGCTTTGTATTAAATATTTTTACTGAATTGATATATTTGTAGTTTGTATTGTTTTAGAAAGTTTAAAATAAGTTTATAAAGAAATTAAGCAGATGAAATTTGATTTTCAGATTATTTTTTTAAAGAAATTGATTTTTTTAAAAGTTTAATTACTTATTGTAGTGTTTTCAGTACATTGTAATAACGGATTAAAACAATTTTATTGATAAGTCTTATATAAATCTATATTACAGACTTATATTCAAGTCAAAATCTAAATCGCTTTCATGGAAGTATACAAAAAATGCGTAAATAGTTTAATATGAATCACGTCTACAAATTTAGGTAATCTATCGAAAAAATCATAGATTTTGTAGATTACCAATTAATACCGAATCGTTAATTTTTTACAAATATTTCGGGTCATCAAATTCATAACTACGGTTAATTATAATTGGTTGGTAGAGATTACACTTCGGCTAATGACTAATGACTTCTTACCATTAATGCATTGAGAACAGACAAGAACTGTTTACATAAGGAAGGAACTTTGTTCTTTGGAAATTCCAAAAAGTTGCGTTATCAAGGAAAACCGGTGGTACGAAAATGGAATCGAATTAGTTTCTAATTTTCGGTCGTTGACTCAAGTAAATGAAAAAAAAAACAATCGCTAATGAAGAATAGATTAGTATTGAATTAAATTGAAACAAGTCAAATGTTGTGATCAAAATAGATGTTATTTTGAAATTTAAGAGAAAATGAACGGACAACAAAAAAAGTCGTTGCTTTATATATAAAAAGACACAGCAAATGCCAATTTGTTTTCCCATCGTTAGTGGTTCTTGTATTTCTTTTTTCCTTGATTGTAATCTTCGTTCTTTCCCCCAATTGAGCATAAACTATGTATAAGAAGTGACCTTAAAAAAAATACTGAAAGAAGAAGAAATAAAATTCGACTAATTCGAAGCAACAAGGAAAAAGACGACCGTTTCTTTCTAGTCAGCAAAGTAACTTCTTTCTAGTCTTTGTGCGATCTTGCGATTGATAAGACAGTCGCTGCAGGTTTTCGGCGATAAAAATGTTTTCGATACTGAAGGAACTTCTAACCCAGTCCGTTGAATAGTAGTATATCTATTTTTATTTATCCAGACTATATACCAAATTTTTGATTACAGCTTATCGTCTCGGTGTATTCCGATTTAGTCATTCCCTCCTGCAGTTCTGTTGTGTTTACGTGTATTTTGGGACTCTCGGTGCAAAAGAACACACGCATCAAAACAATAAATAACAAAAGAGTCGTATCCAAAGTGCAATCCATACAATCCGTTGAGCAATCCTACTCCATCCTTTTTGTGATCCCCATACGCATGTTGTTGTTACTTCATTCTTCTTTTTTTTTTTTGATTAAATATTGTCGAATTTGTTATTTAAACATCTCCGTTTTCGTTTCTTTTTCATTGCAGTCCTCTATACTCGACGACGACCAGATCCATCCCGAGTTACACGAACACAAATATGCCGTTCTACAACAACGGATCTTCGGAGCTCGGCAATCAACCGACGCAACTGTGGACCAATACAGGTATGTTTACATTCATCCATCAATAAATCATTCGAATTCGTAATAACATCGTCCAATTACTGACCTATTCTCGTCAGTGTTTATCGCGTATATTTTTAATTTCGGAGACGCAGATGGTTATTTTTTTTTTCGGTTTGTTTTCCAAAGAATTGACCTCTGCGCAATCGATACTCTGATAATTCGGAATGTCGCTCACTGCGATTTGGCAATAAGAAAGATTCTCATTATTCAATTTGTGTTATACAACTAAATGCATCATAAAAATATTATAAAAGTTACAAGTTAAATTAAATTAATTATTGATGAAACAAGTAATTTGATAACTAATTTTAAAAAAACTAGTTATAGTAGACATGGATATGTCGATTTATCAATTCTAGTGTACATTTATTACATCACTAATTTTGATGATACAGTGTTATTTAATATACAATTTGATTAATACATATTTAGTGATTGAAAACTAGTACAATTGTTTTCAATCACTAAATATGTATTTGAAGATTATATTTGACATTGATAGTCATTTAACCTAAAAGCTGATCAAATTTGAGAAAGGAATGTAAAAAAAGTATAAGAATTAATTTCTATTACATTTACTTCTATTTTCACAAAAAATCCAAATAAAACTATGTCATAATAATAACTAATTATGTTGTAATATCATTAGTAGATTGCATTTGAAGTATAATCTTCATCATATTTGATAGGTTGAAACTTGATTATAGAATTGTTTGATAATAATGTAACTTACATTTGATATATTGTTACTACTATATTTAATTTTAAATTTTCTAATTTGGATATTTAAAAAACATTTTTACAAAAAGTTTTCAGTAAAATTTTGAAGGCTAACGATTATACTTGGAATCACAATTGCAAGGAAAAGACCATTGTTTCATGAAAATGCGGAAAAATAGAAATGCAACGAGCGTCGTGGTAATCGTATGAAATCATCAGATTGATCGATGAATTCAAAGTTGATTCATGCTACTTGGCGCCAGTGTAAAGTCTCGTCTGCTCAGGAAAAGCGCAACCATTTTAAGTCTGAAAATTTCACTAGTTAATAGACAATAGTTTTGTAAGAAGATTGTTATGAGAAAATTACTTTAGAATGAAATAAGACCTATTTGTAACTGTTTTCATAACTTATTATTTACCTTTTTAAGATTTGATTAGTTGAAAATGTAATGCTCTTCAATATTATCTAAAACTAGAATAATATTAGAATTAGTGCTGAATGCATATCTTCTTACAATCATCAGAAGTAAGCTTCAAAAAGATACTTCGATCTTTGAAACATGCTATGTAATCATTAATACTGTTAGTTTAAGATAATTGCGTTATCTTTCAAACAACTTCACTTGTTATGTAATTAATGTATTGTTATGTAATTTGAAAAATCTTAGTCAATAGACATAATAATCTGAAAAAATGCTTATGGTTGTAATAAGCATGATTACATTATTATTCTAATATAAGTTCCTAATTACATAATTAGTGTTTATTCTACTAAACAAATTTGCTAATTTTATTAAGAATATAATTTGTTTTTGTTGTTTCCTTCAATTGCTATGGTTATTCTGTTATTAATAGAAATTGTAATGCTTTAAAACATGATATGTTTAAAATTGTTGATGTGTTTTTGTATCAATAAGAAGGTGAAATTATGGATGGATGAAAGATGCGATGGTCAAAGGTTGTTTGTTGTTTGGATAGGTGTTGATGGCGTGTTTGTTGTTGTTGTTTCAGGTGAAGATTATGGAAAGTCGGCGTGCTCAGGTACGACCCTTCCGGCATTCAACAGATTGCCGACGACCAGTTTCCATAGTAATGGGTCGACGGCGGGTCACAGGACTCCAGGAGCATACCCGGTGACCACTTCTTATCCCGAATGGCAATACGATCCAGTCCAGTACAATCCGATTGTAGCTAACAGTCGCCGCGGTAACCAGCTCAGCGCCTCCGCCTCCCTCTCAGCAAGTAAGTTGAACCCCAACGTATTTTCGGTTGGTCATGCAATTCTGACCTCTCTCCGATCCTATCGGACCACAGAAACCTGGGGAGAAAGAAAGAAAAAGAGAGATAGATAGATACACATACACAGCATATGATCAAAACACTTATCAAGAAAAAGATACACACGGAGAAAAAGAGAGAAAACGATTTTAAAAGTCAACACTGATAATGCGTTATTTAGACGAGAGATACAATTAACCATGACCTAAGCTACTCTGACTCGGAACGCATATTTTGGAAAATTGCGTGACCGAATAACAAAAAAAAAATACATATACATAAATTATGTTGCATCGAACTTATTTTTGAGACTTAATTTGATAAGGCTCGTATTATCTCCGGCTCTAATTAGTTGTTTTCGTGTTACATTATTTGATTTAATTGGATTTTTCCATCGTTTTTTTATATCAAAAACTTTCCTATTTATATATCTTTTCAATTTTACATCTGTGGTTAATTATTACGATTTTTTTTATATAATTGACAATAATATTATAATAAAAGTAATTATTTAATACTTATATAAACAATAAAAAGTGTTAAATGTAAAAATAAGTTAATCATAGCTATTTGCATTTAACTTTTTTGCCTGATTATTATGGGTCAAATACCATATCTATTAGTGAATAAATGCTTAAATATGCGTTTAAAAAGTATACAATTTGTAATTAATATTATTATTTACTTACAAATTTGTTTTGTTCTTAAAATCTATCTAATTTTTATCATCATATTTGATTAATGACAAAAATATACGTCAATATTCGAAACATTTTGTTATATGTTGAATATGTTTAATATGACTATCTAATAATTATAAAGAAGATTTAACAGAAATAAACAACAATATAAAAGATAATACCTATAAATATAGAAAATTAATTTATATGCTTGATATTGATTTCAGTTATTAACTAAACACAGTTGTTCCAAATTGATACTAAAAAAACACAATTTTACTTGATTTATAATATTTAATTGAATGTCTTTTGATTATGATTATTATTTTTAGAAAATATATAAATTGAATCTGCATAAACCAAATATTAGTTAAGCTTTGAAATTATGAGATCTAATTAGTTCTATAGGATTAGTTGAAAAGGTACTATATAAACGCAAAGATATTACATAATGAAAGCGCAATAACTTTTTCTGAAAAGTAATCAGATGTTGATGTGAAAGGAGACCGAAATTCCCACAGCACAGGATGATTTTCGCCGAGCGGCGTTTTCCCTTTCGAGTTATTTTTACGCGTGTATCTGGTTTGTATGTGCGTGCGTGTGTTCGTACGTATGTATGTATGTATATGTGTGTGTCTGCTGGTGTGCGGCACTTAAAAATTATGGGCGCATTCAACAGATCTGGTGTTTCAGTAATAGAAGACACTTCTGGGGCCCCCGCAATTATCGTTAAAATCAATTCCACTCTCGCCTCCCATGAATAATATTCATTCCAAGCCTCTGTCTCTCGGGGCCTCCACTCGAAACAGCTTCATAATAATACTTTCCACGTGTCCATTCAGAGTTTAAAACTCATCTCCAAAATAATGCAACTCAATTCAACATCCAAAATTGCAGCAATCTAAATCGAAGGTGTTTTCTCATCGCCGTATCGAGTTGCGAGGAGTAATTGTCAAAAAAAAAAACACATACAAGTCGCCTAGTAACCTTATTTTTTTTTGTTGGTGTTGATTTTGTGTGGGCGTCGTACCCATGGGATAGCAACAGGCCGTATCCATTACATTCATGCCACACGCTCTTTCCTTGTTTATTTTTTTTTTATATACATATATATTATAATATTATACTTCTTCCCTTTCATCCTCTCCACCCAAGATTCATCCTTTTTGTTTTTGCTTCGATTACTGCAGTGTTTGCAAACGCAATCGGGGATTTTGCAAATGAAAATGATGCTGATGATGAAGTCGAGGAGAACTGGTGGTTGCTGATGTTTTTTTTTTCCCTCTTTTTGTCGTTCACCATCGGGACCGGATGTTGGGTCTGTGCGTAAAACTTCACTTTCAGCGGGGCTTCATTATAACATATACATACATATATTGTTTTGTTTCTCTTTCTCTTATGCGATTTTTTTTTTCATTGTGCTTTTCGCGAGCCTGCAAATATTTCCGGGAACTGACCGAAGGCAAACCCATCGCGTCAGCGAATCCCATGGGACAATTTATACTCACACAAACAGCCAGAGTAATTATATTCCGCATTTGTTTTATTTCTTAATGCATTTCATCCATATGGTTAACACCATCAAGTCTAAAGGAATGCTAGATCTTGAACTTGACAAAAGAAGATTCTTGCTTTTTTTTTGTTCTTTGAATAATAATTTGATTTTTTATTTTCATCATTCATGACATCACTAAGTCTAATCAAATCTTCAACTTGAAAAAAAAATTGAAGATTTTTGTATATTTTTTTCTTTGAATAATAGTTTTATTTCTTATTTTCATCTGTTTAGTTATGGTGTCAACAATAAGTCTAAACAAATTTTCAACTTGAAAAAAGTCTTGACTGAAATCTTTATATAATATTTTTTTTCTAATGCTTAATACATATAAAGTCTAAAGGAGATATAATTGAAAAAAAAATAAAAGAGAACTTTAATTTGTGTATATTGATCCAGACTGATTTGAATGATTTTGAAGCTTGTACTATGATTCGGTAAACATTCAAAGTCTGGTAAATATTTGAATTAACGAACGTAATTTGTTTTGCGAACTTTGATTGAGTTGCACCGAGAATCCGAAATCAAGTGTTTATTAATGCTAAAGGACAACAATTCATTTGTTTGTTTCACATTTACACAAATGGAGTACTACAAATTGTACGTTTTTAACACTAGATTTACCAAACACCACAATTTAACGCTTATAGGATCTCATAAATGTTTCAGTACTAGAATATAGAATTTAATTTAAATTTTCTACTAATTTGTTTATTAAGATAATAAAATGACTCTCTTAACGAGTGACGATGAGAAGAGAAGTCCCGAATTGCGCGCCTGTTACATCATTTTGAAAACACAAATTATGTGTATTTTTGAATATATTAACCATCTTCGAATTTCTATGTCATCTTTGTTTACATGTCTCTGAATAAAAAGCCAAAGAATAAAAAGAACCATACATATGAAAAGCAAAATCATTAAAAATCGAGATCAAGTTATACTTTTTTTTCCGGCATGGAACGCATTGACGTAATTTACATTGGTTTATATGGGGAAAACTGTTTCACTATACAAGTATTTCACTATACGAGTATTTCACTATACGAGTAAAAAATTTGGAATGGATAAGTATGTATAATTATGTTGGTCAAATTGGACAAAATGATATTAATAGTGATTAAACATAAATTAAACAACGTATTAATCAATTTGAAGAAAATGCTAATATTAGTACAGAAAACGTAAATAGAAAATTATATTCTCATTTAGTAAAATTTAGTTATTATAAAATTTAATCAATTAGTTAAAATTAATCAGGACTTTTCAACAGCAATTAAAGTATTAAATTAACAGTTTTTAGTATAAGATAAATAAGAAGTGATTGTTTGATATCTTTTTCATATTGTTTGATATTAAATTTATTTATCAAAAATAAACATATTTCAGTTAAAGGTAACAGTGTCAATATTTGTATTAATTGCATTAGTTTTAAATATTATATATGTTAAGTTGTAGCAATATAAACCTAGTTTAATTTAATTATTTGATATTATTTATAAAATGAAATCAAATATTCTATTATATAATCTTATAAATGTAATTCAAATGTAATATATTGAAGCAGAGATGGATTTGTTGCTACTTGAAGTAAATTTAATATGTATTTTTAGACTTTAATCAAAGTCCAATCGATTTGCGATGCGATAAATAAAATAATTAAAGGAACGGCACTATTATTTACGTGTTTTCACTGAATGTCAGAAGTCGGTTGCCCCCTGCAATAAAGAACGTCCCCGTTGTTGACAGCTGTCACAGCTAAAGGGATTAAGATGTTGCGTGTGGAAAGATGCGTGTGGCGCAGTGTGCAGAGAGGAGCATCGTCGGCCATCAAATAAATTAATGTTCTCTTAAAGATGCATATTATTTTTCATGTCGGGATGCATGGGTGGGACAGATAATAAAGATGTCAGTGTGGTGGCAGAAAGTGGCGCAGTCGAATTTTCCGTGCGATTAGTCGCTCCGATTCGTGTAACCCTAGACGTTTAGGGGTTTTTCGGAATGCACATTTTTTTTTATGTCCCAATGTCCCTTTTTTTTGCTCTTCGCAAAAGTGGTCGATGTTGGCGCCACTGCAGGGGTGGCGCATCTACCATAAATTAAGTAGCGCCCCCCATGCGCACACAAAACCCATGGGGAAAGAAAAACTGTCGCAGAAAACAGTTGACAGGCGAGAGCAGCGACTCGTGTTTCTGATCAATTACGTTATGTCGCAATCGGTGGGCGCGCGTGTCGCAAGAAGTAAATTTGCATGTCCACCAAAGAGGATTGACTTGTCTTTATCAAATTTGACACAATTTTGATAAAAAAAAGACGCTACGAAATTGCAAAGAAAACGGAGAGAAACAGAATAATACCGTTATAAATTCGCGAACGCCCTTTTGCGTAACGCGCCGATTGTTTATTGTCACGAAACCCGATCGTTTCTCTCTGTTTATTGTTCGAGGAAACGAAACTTCCTTAACTGTTATTTACGTTTGCATTGAAGAAGTATATAATAAATAAAAACAGCAAGAGTCTCGATGTGATGTGATCATATACACATACATGCTTATACACATATACAAACACTTATACCGAGAGACGTGCGCGGCTGCTGCTGCTGCTGCTTGGATTCATGAAAGCTTTAAACGGTTTTTAGCTAAGTAATCTGAAATTTTCGCTGCATTTGCCACCTATGCAATTAAATGCTGACTCGGGGCCCTAAAAGGAGGGGAACGAAAAAAAAAAAGATCGCAATTCATGATTATTAACTCCAGCTAAAGAGAATGGCGACAATTAATACCGACAATAATATGTGCAGTATTATATTAAGCACACAGTGCTGAGATGCTTGCACGTATACATAGAATGAAGAAAAATTTCTGCATTTGTACAAAAAAAAACTGACTTTAATTTTTGTTCATTGATTTAAAGTCCACATTTTTCGTATAAATAAGTTTCAAATTTTGATTCTAGTATTCTTTCATAGTATTAGAGGCTAAAGATACTTTATATCATCACTTCTCAATTTTTTTGCCAAGTAATAGCTACTGTTGTATTGGTTCCAATTATATAAGTTTATTAATGCAAGGTGACAGCTCTCATTTAGTAACCCATTAAAATATGCTTGAGATGTTGTATTGCAACCCAATTGTTTATAACATTGAAGTTTTAACATTGAGTCATTTAGCGACCCATTAGAAATTTAAAGATAAGATTATTCTAAAAAGAACTTAGTTCTAAAATTTATAGATTTTGTTTTAAGAAATATTTTTTTTATTTGTCAAGTATAATAATGTGAATGACTGTGATAATGTTGTGTAACTAGAATGTCTTGAAGAAAAGTAATAGAAACCAACTTTATATATATAATTAAATGCTACCGGAAATGAACAAATTTAGAATATTTGTATTTTTTTATTGGTATCAATAAATTTTGAGTATTTGAGAAATAAAACACTTCATAAAAGTGCTGGAATTTGTAAGCTATGATTAAATACATAAAGAAACCGAAGAATAAGAGATACCATAAATTGATTTACAAACAAATAAACACAAATTCATTGAAAACAAACATGATTTATTATATGTATTTGTTAATGGTGTGTTAATGCTATTGACTATTTTATAACATGTTTCAACTTGTCGTTCTCGATTTATCTAAATAGTATTCGCTCAAACATCTTATTGTCAATTATATTATACAAGGATACACAAAGTATTTTAACACGTTTTACAAGTAATAATATTTAAAATTAATTGTCTTACATATAAACTGAAAATTAATTGGAATTGAACTAAATTTGAACAATAATTTATTGAAAATATGAACTAAGATTTGTCGATTCTTAAACAGATTGTTAATTTGTTGTGTGATTTGGGTTTGGATGTAGTGCAAGTAGTATAGGTGTGTTTGTATAGCAGCGTCTGGCTCGTTTGTCTTCCGTTCGTATTTCATTAAGTCTGATTAAGTAGCCACCGATGTTTGATGTTTAATGGTTAATGTCGAAACGCAACAAACACTTAACACAAATGGCACGCGCTCTCTTTGTCTGCACTTTGATAACGCGCACGGCCGGAGGAACGTATTTGAAGTGTGCTCGAGTCACCGAGACATTTCCGGTCCATGTAAATAGCTAAGTACCTCACTTCCTGCATTCTCGTTTGTATTTTCCTACATTTTATTATATATATATACTTTCACCAATATAAAGAACGTAAAAAAAGAAACAAAGTAGGTACTAGGTACATAAATATATACCAATAATTAAAAAAAATACGTGCAGTAATAATTCATATTATTACAATAAGAAATATGTGAAATATTTTTATATTAACATTAAATAAAATTAGATTAACAAATTGCGTTTGAAATTAAACATTATTTCTCATGTAATCACTATGAAAGGATATGTGATAAGTGTATATTAACGTTATCACGAATCTGACTTTCAGTTACATGTGAGATTTATATAAAAATACATATTCATATTTTTCTTATAATTTAGTTATTATAGAAATATTAATAAATTTTGTGTATCTTTAGCAATATAAACAGAATTATTGTTTAACTTAAATGTTTTTTTAAATTTACTTTTAATTTGCCAACTAAAACAATCACGATTTCTCTATTTCATTTGAATAGTTCCATATTTTCAAGATTTGCTATTTTCTAATTATAATAACATGTTTCAATTCTTTGCAAAGAGTATTTTTTAATTATCTTTAAATTTAATAAACGTTTGAAATTCTATAATTTTACAGCTTATTATCAAATTATATAATTGCTGTGTCTACATGAAACCGTTTATTATTTTTTTCTTTTTAATTTGTAGCGAAATGTGGTTTCTCACGTTTTATAAAATAATCTTTTTCAATTATTTTTTAAAATTTTAAATTAAACTCTGTAGCTACGATTATTAGCTTGAACATATAAACGCTGTGTTAACTTATTTTTTTCTAATTTCTTTCTTTCTCTCTTCTAGTTTATACAAAATGACATTTTAGAATTATTGTTCAATTTAATTGACTTTTCTAAACGATTTTTTTTAAATTTACTATTAATTTGCCAAATAAAATAATCACGATTTCTCTGTTTCATTTTAATAATTTGAAGTTTACCGTTGGTATCATTTCTATTTATATATAGTGTCAAATGATTAATAACAATCAAATTTGACATAAATTTGACAGCTATCAATTTAGTATAGTTTCTTAATAAAATCACATTTTTAAATTATAGTATAATATATTAAATTATATTTACCGTAAGGGTGAAATTCATCAACTAAATTCTTCGTCATCTGTTTTGTATGTAAAATTTTAAATTTACAGTTGGTACCATTTCTATTTGATAAATATAAGTGTTAAATGATGAATATCAATCATATTTAGTAAAGATTTGACAGCTGTCAATTTTAATTTGGAAAATACAATTTGTCAACCGAATTATATATTACGTATTTGATCAAAGTCAATTGATTAATATCAATCATATTTGACAGCTGTCATCATAGTTGTGTTGTGTTATGCTGCTACTGTCCTCTTTATGTAATATTTATGTTGTTATGTAAATGAATTTGTGTTTGAATCTAGTTGATCCGAGGACGGCTGAGTACTTCACTGAAGGGAGGGAATGCGTAAATTGCGGGGCTATAGATACGCCCTTGTGGCGTCGCGACGGCACGGGCCACTATTTGTGCAACGCCTGTGGATTGTATCACAAGATGAACGGCATGAATAGGCCCCTCGTCAAGCAGCCTCGTAGATTGGTACTTGTAAAACTTTTGCATGTTGTTGCTTGCGATCAAATTGTCCCAGAATCGAGAAAAAAAAAACAACAATTAGAAACAAATAAACAACAACAACAGTAAATAAACAACACAAACTAAAATTCGTCGGCGTCCCCCTTTCTCTCATGGGTCACACCTTTTTATTTTACATTACCCCGCATCATCAATTTAATTAATCGAAATTTTCTCCTCCCTTCTATTTTTTTGTTTCTAGGAATTCGGTAGTATCTCACGACGAATTCCCGTCGTTTCAGTTACATCATAAACTTCAAAAAAATAATCTGCAATAATTTTTATTTGTTTGTTTGTCTTTTTTTTTTTGTTTCCATGCACAGGGGACGCCTGTTCTGTTGTATATTTTATTTGCATTGTTATTTATTTATTTCTTCTTCGTTTCTCACAAAACACTTATAATTTATTAACTTTAAGTTAAGCACAAACAAGAATCGCTTTACACCCCAATGACGAGGCTACGCTGCTGACGCGGGTTTTATTCCTGCCCTCCCAAAAAAAAGAACCAAAAATCTAGAAGAAAAGTACAGTTTTTTCGTATAATCTGCGGTATAACGAAATAGAATTTAGAAAGAAATTAGTCGATCAAATAAATGTAGGATCTCTGTAGTATTTCGTCGTGTTATTATTCTCTTTATAATTTTTTTTCTCTCTATTATTAATATTTTTATTATTATTTTTTTTTTCTCTTTCTTCTGAAATCTAATCCCCTTTGTTATTTGCGTTCCAGTGGCGGCGGAGCCTGGGCATGGGGGTGTAGGTGATTACTACAAGAACTACTCGTATGCGTATAACAACGTGGGGGTCGTGAAACCCCATTTGCACAGCAACGAAGAGAAAACTAGCAGACGCTTGGTAGGTCTTTTTCTTGGGACAATGAATCGTATGATGATTTAGATGAGAAACGCAGAAATTAGATTAAATACGCGATTTTTGAACACTTTAAGCCCAATCATTATTTAATCTGGTTTCGTTTCTACCCATTAATACAATTAACCCGAACTAACAACGCACGCAACAAAACTACAAACCTATTTTGGGGTGACGATTGAAATGAAAGAATTGATTAACCAAAATAGGTTATGTGGTAATCTGTAATACAAAGAAACGAATTACATTTTTTTTTGGATCAAAGACTTACTTGATATGTTTTGTTTAGAGCGCATCCAGACGTGTGGGATTGACATGCTCCAATTGCCATACGAGCACTACTTCTCTATGGAGGAGGAACACCCTCGGTGAACCCGTTTGCAACGCCTGCGGTTTGTATTTCAAGCTGCACGGGGTTAACAGGCCTTTGGCTATGAAAAAGGAAAGCATTCAGGTAAGACTAATTAGAAAATACGAAGCAGTGCAGATTTTAATTTGTTTCTTTATTTATTTTTATGAAGACGAGGAAACGTAAACCAAAGGGTTCCAAGGACGTGAACTCTAGCAACAACGGTCTAGCCTCTAACAACAATACGCTGAAGATGGAAAACTTGAGCAACATCAAGTTGGAGACTAACCATTCAGTCGTGAAGACCGAGCACATTTCTGGGATTAAACTGGAACCTAACGCATTAGGTAATATAATTTTTTAATAATTTAAATCTGTGGTGTAATGAAAAGCAAATTACATCTAATATCACAATAACAATATTATAACAAAATAACTATTAAAAAGTGCTATTAAGATCTTTACGTCCTCACAAGGATATTTGAGTTCATAATTTGTTACTGAATTATTTTTCTTGACCAATATTAAAATATATTAAATTAAATAATATTCAAATATTTGTCCCCTAAAACAAAATTTATGTATATCAAAAAAGAAACTAACTTTAATTTTATATAATTCAATATAAATGTTTGAAATAACAGACTTTCTAAAATTTTGAGAATATTGATAATTCATTTTGCATATTTTCATTTCAAGTGCACAAACAATGCATAGACCTAAAAAAATAACATTCAGATTACATAACATATTCTAATTCTATAATATAAAGACATGATTTCATCTCAAATTTGGAAATATACTAACAAATAGATTACAATAATAACTTAGTTATAATTCATATTACAAATTAGGCCTAGAAAAATGTCTAAATAAAAATATTAAACTTATCCTAATCATTGTTTAGACTTATCGATTAATTTAAGTATACTTAGAAGCTTAAATGCTTCAAGTTGAAATACTTTAATGAAAATTAGGAAAGCTTCATAGGTTATGCAAAACAAAACACTAACAGGAATTAATGAATAACAGTTTGACAACACATGTTATTTGAAGATATGTTGATTTCAATTGCCATATTCATGATTTCATCAATATATTTAAATCGTATTTTTGTTTCGATAGATATTCGAGGTGAAATAAGTTACTAGAAAAGGCAATTATTTGCAATTAGAATTAGCAATAATGAATAATCAATATACTTAATACAAATTATACGTGATTAGAATTGAGTACGATGAAACTGAAATAATGCTGCCGTTTGTACGTAATTACAGTTGGTGCAACTGATTAAGAAGTATGTCACAAATCAAGCATAGCTATAGATTGAAATGTGTTTTAATCTTTATAATCTTTTTGTCATTTCCAGATAACTTCAACGATTTGAGATCAGTGGCTCATCTTCAGATGCATTCGGCGTCATCCGGAAGTCCGTACATCTACAGTAACGCCCTGAACCATCAGCGCGCCTCTCCTTATGCGACTCCCCATTCGCAGTCGTCGCCGTATCAAGCTCAGACCTCGCCCTACAGCGCCCCAATCGACTATTACATGATGCCCCAGGCGGGCGGCAGCCCAAATTCACCATCCGACACCTCCCCCAGTCCCCAATCCCCGCACATCATCAACAACCACAATAACAACAACAACACAAACAATAACAACATCACCAAGGTGATCCTCAACGATATGAACATCGAGAGACCGACCGTCGTCTCCATGACTTCAGTATAATCGAGCAAGATTCTCGCATTCAAGAAAATTAAAATGAGTTAAGTAAAAACCAAAGACTATTGGTTGAGTAGTTACCAAAACATGCAAAAATTAACAAAATCGCGCTTAAAGTGAAAATAAATAAGCGCTCAGAACATACGAATCTCTTCAACGAAAAAAAAAATCATAAATTTAGTCTCTCTTTTTCTCTCTAATAGCAATAAAAAACAACATTTTCTGTATATATATATATAAATAATCGTTAATATACATCATAATTATTTCTTTCTCTGTCTTCGCGACACTTCAAGTTCTATTTTATTAAATTTTCTCTCTATCTCTCTCTCTCTTTTCTAATGTATTTATATAAGTATAAACTATTTCTCTTCTATATGATATTGTATATTATTGTAATTCCGTTTTGGATCGCAAATCCAAAACACAAAGAGTGTAGAATCTAATCACTGAGTAAATCGGATATTCCGTGTATATAATTATAATAATTTTGAAAAAAAAACTTTAAAAAAAACACAAAAATATCAATTATATATATATCACACATATAATTAAGAATAACAAATATATTAAAGAAAAAACAATAATTTTAAGTTATATATCGATGATTGAAAAATAATATCAAATTTATATATATATTTCTTACCGTTAGTAATAAAATTTGCTTTGTATAAAAAAGAGTTTTCGTTTTGGTTTTCTGGTTCTACCGATGAAAACGCGTACGATATGTAAGGGGATACGCACACAAAAGAAAAACACATTCTCACGATTTTCTTATTCTTTTAATTATTATTATTTAGCTTAAATATTATTATTTTTTTCTCGTGTTTTATTTTTATTTTTTTTTGCTTTCTGATAATTTTATTTTTGTTTCACTCTCGAATTATATTATACTTTTATTATTATTTTTTTTTTATTAGTAATATTTAATATTGTTTTGTTAACTTGTACAGCACTTATTATATAGTATATTATGTTACTTTATACATTTCTTAAGTTTATAAGTTTTTTTTTTGTTTCACATTCTTTCATTTCTTCGTTCTTAATATAGATGCGAAACGAAGGAGGACAGTTTTATATAAATATTATACATATATATAAATAAGTTGTCAATTTTTATTTTGATTCGAAATAAATATTATATAAACATTTTAAATTTTATATTTATTTAACACAACTAAATCCTATATCATATTTACTATCTATATCACAAAAATGAAGTATTAGATCTAATTGAGAACACATTAGTTTGTCAATTCTTAAGTTAGATTTCGTTAAAATTTATATCAGATTGGGTTATTTTATAGGTAAAACTATCATAAAGTTTTACATACAAAATGATACATTTCTATAAACATAGTAATCATATATAGTTTAACCAATTTTTAAATTAAACTTGTTTTAGCTGGTTTGTCTAAAATCCAATTAGAATACAAATTTAATATTTCAAAATTAATACCCAGGGATGGTTCAGGAAGTGGCGTATCAAAGTCAGTCAACGAAACCAAATGCAGCCATGTCATCTTCACCCTCAAAAAGGGAAATAGTGTCGTCAAAATCAATTTTTAGTTGGGTTGTCATTGAATTATTTTTTTTAGTTAAATTTATATTTGTTTATAGGAAGATTTCCGATGGGAAATCGTTCCGCTCTACGCTTGTTATTTTGTTTTTATTTTATTTTTTGTCCACTGCCCAAACATATTCTACTCATTACCAAAAATTAGCAGGTTGTCAATAAAATAAAGGTTACAAAAAAAAATAATACAAAGAAGTTTGGCAACCTTTGCTAAATATTGAACTTCAGTTAAATAATTGGTGGATGCTCCGGGTAAACGGAAACCGAAGGATTGAATCATCTGGCCCAAACTGTAACATTCATAATTATTAGAACACAATAATGTATAATATAGTAATTTTAATAATCAATACTTTAATTGCGTCCATTTATAATTTTATATTTGAGAGCTTAAAAAGTCGATCGTTTGGAAGTAATAAGAAAGTTGAGAATATTGATAAAATTTGCTACAGTTAATATTTAGATAAAATCTTATATAAACGCAGCTCTAATTATGTAATTCTTTTCTTTTACACTTTAATAATTAGAAAATGCTGAACAATATATTCGTGATTGTGGTAAAATACCAGAGAAACAAGAAAGGAAGCAGGTATCAAAATAAAAAAAGAATCTGTTTCAACACTTTTAACTACATATTACTAATAATGCACAAACAAACGACTAGATACTCACTCACAAAAGCAGCCCCAAGGACTGGCGTTGGAAAAAATACTCCAATTTGGGTAAAACATTATTCTATGGGGTAATGATGACATTCAGTAAAATCTATTTTAAGAATATTGGAATTTAGTCCGCAGTATCCATAAAAAATATTATAATTCCTCCGCCTATTACACGGGTAATGCCGACGTAAATTAATATATTATGGGATATTAGGTAAAATACAGATTCTCTTGGACTTCGACTACCAAAAGGACTGTAGTAGAGCATCATTATCAATATGAAATATAGCGAATATGGTACATTAATATATATAATTTTATAAAAATTTAAAAAAATATGAAAAATTATTAATGATAATCATTATTGCCTATAAATTTTGAAAAGAAAAACAAAACTCTATATAATAAACAAACTAATATAAATTATAAACAAAATTACATCGACCCTACTGAATATAAAAATGTTTTCAATCGACCCCTAAATTTTGTATATTGTATGCATAAATATCGCCAATAATCAAGTTCCTGTTGTTATGGAAAATCCAACAACAAAACAATTTTTACATAATCACCTTTTACATAATCTATCAAAAATAATGCGAACATTGTCTTTGATGTTTTTTAAGTAATAGTTTTTATATCATGTGTAAAAATAATTGACAACAATCTTAATTCACCACGTTCTAGTATATTTAATTAATTTGTTATATAATAATAATAATCTTTATTAGTCACTATTGTAACCAAAGGGCTATTGACCTAAGTTTTTCCGTCCTTAATTTCTTATTTTTTTGAATAATAAGAATTAGGATAATCTTTGCAATTCCAAAATTGAGCAAATTCACATGTTTGAAAATTGATTCTAGATTCCAAATAGGTATGTAATACCTAATTTTAGTTTCCAAATTTTTCAATTCACATAACATAAATTGAAATATGCCTTTAGTTGTTAATAAATTACGATTTTATCATTCTAAACTAAACGCTACTAAATGTATTGGTGATCAAACCACAAAGATCTCTACAGTTTTACAATACACTTTTACATTTCACTTATGAGAAGCACCAATGTCATTGTGAACTAAATTAAAACATTATTTTAAGCCTCTAAACTATTTCATCTCGTTTATTAGTCAGTAATAACACTAAATTCCTTCCCATTTTTTTCGTTTATTTCTTTAAATTTAGAATTTAACAATATACTCGTTTTATGCCAAAATAGATTTTGTATTAAAATGTTTATTTAAGTCTATGCTCAAAAACCGGTTTTTTACCGTTTTTCTGAAGCAACGAAATATTTTTGAGGTTTTAGAACTACATCTGCGTGTACCTGCGTACTCCAATATTAGGAATTCTAACATAAAACTTAATTTTTTCTTGACAATTTCGATTGTACAATTGGATGCAACTCCAATCCAATCTCATTGTATTGTTTTCATAGAGATAATCAGATTACGTTTAAAAACAAAACGCTACTATTATTTGCATAACTTAACATCATCTATCTAATCAGGAAATAAAAAATATCTCATTTTTTTTATCAGATCAGCAAAGGTCATTTAACCGGAGATTAGAAGGGCACAATCTCGCGATCTTTCCGGAAATGCAACGAACGACTTTTCCGGTTTCCCAGCGTCGTTACAAGTAGAAATCGCGTCATCAGCGCGGCGGTGATGCAACGCCGCATTCGTTATCGCAGCCATCTTGACAAGGAGCTCATATCTGCCTGCCCCACCCAATAGCATAAAAATTCAGCTACATTCAATACGGATCAACTTCTAATTATCCCAAACCATCAATGCTCGTCACAACACCGCAGCATCTACATCGAAATCGTAAGTCTTCGAAACACTTTTCTTTTTTAATTTCGTCGCTAATTCCTTCTTCTTTATTGCTATTGTTTCATTACTTTTTTTTGTACTTTTAAATCGAATTTTAGTAACCGCGTCCCGTTTCGTTAATTCACTGAAGCGCGCACCACACTTTCGAAGCTTTCGTCGCGTTCGGGGCAGAAACCGCAAGAAATCTTAGAGTCGACGTCTCGTCCGATGCTTCGTACATCGTTTACTAAAATTTTATATAATTTCCTGAAAGATATAATACTGTTAACATATCAAATAGATACGGGATGATATGAGTGAGGGCTTTATAAACAGTTTATCTAGAAATTGTTATCATACACATTTCGAGAGCAAAGCCGCAACATTATTGTATATTTTTTCCTGTATTATTTAAGAAGCAACCCTTGTCCAAAAGAATTAAACCTAGTACTTTTATTTTGTATCATAGTTTACGCCAGATTTCATGTTTTTGGGCGGCCGCCATTTTGTCGTTGCGCTCACAAAATGGTCAAAGCCGCGCTCATCGCACACGTCAAACACCGTTCGTTTCCACTTTAATTAACTTCCATTATTTAACAGTAAAATATAATTATAAATAATTTGAACTCGAAAACATCGTCACAACACACAACAAAAACTTAAATAAACAATTTCGTTAAGTAAACACATACGATTATGTAGGAATATTTTAATCCGCATCAAAATTAAATCTAGGTGATATTTAACTTGGATTTAGTCTAAATTAAAAATTTCTTATAGGAAAACAAAATATTTTCAACGGAAAATACATAATTGTTTTTCTTTTGTATAAAACCAAAGAAAATTGAAGTTACTCATAACTTTCCAAGAAAAATAACTTATTAAAATAGAAATGCAACAATAACAATTAATTATACTCATTGTTATCATCACCTAATAAACAATACTTAATTGTAACAATAACATTATGTAATTAAAATCTGCAAAAAGTAATGTTTTACGTTGAATAAAGAAATTTCTATTAGTAATATTAGAAATGAAAACATTATAACACTTTTTATTGGACCTATTCTATCTAAAAAGTTAAATTTGGTGAAGCAAATTGTCAAATATTTTATTTAAAAAATTAACAGTTGTTTAAAAGTATATATGTTGTAATACTTCAGTCAATATCGTTTTTTTTTTACGAATATCATTTAAATATTATAATTGCTCTAGAAAAATCCATTTGCGCATGTTTTTATTTCTGGAATTTTATAGATAACAATATATTAAAGTACATTTTATTTATTTTTGAAACCGTCCACTTTTTTTTATATGTTATTCTAAAAATAATTGATGATGAACTTGTAACTATGCAGCTAAACAACACGTGCTGAACAACATAAAACATGTTTGATTGCATCATTACTATAGACATTTCTTAAAATGCGACATAACGAAGAAATTTGTTAAAATTTGTTTCAATATCATTTAAATCTTCGGTTGTTAGATTCTTCATATTTTTAATTCTTCGATTCTTACATTTTTTCTAAATCTTCCTGTTTGCTCTCAATAAATTTCTAACATCCATCTTCATGGATGTTTTGGTAACCTATTGATTGAACCATCTGGATATCTTAATTTCTTGTATCTTATTTTTTTCGTTTTATACAACTTCAGGCCATATTTTGTCCGATAATTGTCGAGCGTTTGCCTCAAATTGGATTTTGTTTTATGATAAATAGGGCTTGAAATTGCGGACTTATCAAAGCTTCGATTTCAGAGGTACGACTGTAATTAAAACATTATAATTTTAATAAAAGTATTTATCAATTTCTTGCAATTAGAGTTTACGTGGTCGATAGATTAGAGTTATGTTTTTTTTCTTAATATGTTCATTTTAAGTTTACTTATGTTTTATTTTAATTTTGCCGGTACGCAGTACGCGTAAACAGTTTAAAATATTATCTCGCATCATTTACTGTTATAAACGTCTGGTATGATTCATATGTTACAGTTGTTTTGAGAAATTAATTACATATTAAAAAAAAAATCAAAATAATTAATCTAACATATTTTAGTGTATATTTGATTTCAGATAATATCACTTTTTGTAGTTATCGTCAATTTGTCTCGACAAAATATAAATAATAACACTTGTAAACATATTTTTCTATTTAAGTGCAATAATATTTAATTAATTTAGATAGAAAGACTTATGGTCAATTTCAATTATTTATTATTGTTATTGAATGAAAATGTTTATTTTTTTACAGAATGGAAACAATGAAAAAAATATGAAATATAATAATTATAAAAATATTAATTTGAACAACAATTTGAACTTTATTCTTTTCTGTATGTTGTTTACAAACAGTTTTGTTGCCGATCGTTAACCTCCGGGTTATTTAGAACCCTAGCAAGCAATAAAAAGGTAGTCCCAGTTCCCAGTTTAATTGTACAACGGTACAATCCCTGTTTTCGTTTTTACCTAAATTGAATAATAACAAAGATTCTATTGTATATCATCTCAACATCGTTAAATCAATATTGCCGAAGTTAAGTATTTAAGCAGAAGGACGAAAAAAACACAAATCTTATGATTTCTCTGACAATTATAATATAAATTCTAAAAAAATTAACATGTACTTTTTTTTGTTCATAAGTAAAAAAATAATTATAGAACAATGACTATGACAAACTTTCAAAGAAATTCAGTAAAATTAAAATTGTACAACAAATAAATCCAAAGCATTATATTTAAATTTAAAGGCATTAGAATAAAAACCGTAATCATTCATAAGATTACGGTTTTTATTCTAATGTCTTATATGATCTAATAAATATAATATACAAAATAAAATATTAATTTGTTTATATAAGTATAAAAACAATATTTGTCTTATTTTTTTATATTATTGCATAGAAGATCATGATTTTCAATTGTCTAAAAATATTCAACTAAACTCTAAAGTTATCAATTATACTGAAATATTTTTGTTCTGCTTTTTTTATGCTTTCCGAAACGCTCAACGCTTTTCCGTATTCGTTTAACATTGCTAAGGGTGTAATCATCGCATTGTCTCGAAGGAAACACTTGAAAATTTCATTATATTATAATTTGAAATAATCGTCTTAAGAAGTTACATAATGATGGTGAATTTTCTTTGCAAGAAATATAATAGAATTATGTACGTCTGCTTCAAAAGATTTATATCATAAATATACTAGTGAACATTTTCTATAGTAGAAAAATGCATTTTTTATATTACTTAATAAGAATTTAACTAAAAATGTTGATGAATATTTCATAAGGATTATTTAATGTAAACAAAGGTTTTTGATAAGTGTACATATTTTTTTTAAGTATTTTAGGATATTTGAAGATGTTAGGATAACGTTATGAAATATATAAGACGAATTTTCATAATAAAACTATAAATATTATCGTGTATACAAAACTTATTTCGTTGTTAGTAATAATCAATTCTTAAAATTCCAAAGATTATTTAATTTTGTTTTTAGAAAATTAAAAACTTGAAAGATTTAATCTATTAGAATTTTACTGCAATTTTATAAATTATAGTTATTTATTATTTGTTAAAAAAACTAATGTAACTCCAATCATTGTGCTATCAAATATTTCTCATAATTTCGAAAAAATACAATTTATGAATTTGAACATGTTTGTTATTAAAAAAAATATTTAAATAACATCAGAAAACTCATGATTTTGCATTGTACACATTTATCAGTTCTCTTACAACTATAAACTGAAATTGTAAATTAATGTTTCTTAATCCTAAATGGACCAATAAAAAATAAGTTAAATGCCTAAGAAACATTATTAAGTTCGTCAGGAATAAACAAATACACGAAGATCTTCATATAGATATGGTCGAGGATACAATACCAATATAGAGTGGAGTCACATACTAATGTTCTAGTTATTGGACTACTTGACAACAGTGAAACAACAAATAGACTAAACCACAAGATTTAGTATATAGATTTAAGTAATTATTAACGTTTAAAATCAACATAATGGTAACTATCTACCGGGAAAGCTTATACATTTAATGTCAATCGCGATCTTAAATTTACTCAATGTTCACATTGATGAACAGATTATGAATAAAATTATTACAACATAAAAAAAATGTTTATTACCAGTCCAAGGTCATTATTATCAATAGTAGAAACTTATGATCCATTTTCTAAAGAAATATTACGCAAAATAAAAAATTCAATTTTTTCAGTAAATATTGATTACTGAAAAATAGTTATCTCAAACTGAACAAACTAACTTCTATAAATAATCCATTTACTGAAGGTTAACAAACGCTCGACATTGAACATTTTTTCTAGTCTACACTATATTACTTCATTTAGTAATAATTTAGTAACACAACATGGATAAACAGCATTACCCCGCATAGTACGACTATATATATTTAGTTCCTCGATTAGTCCGGTTTAATCCGCTAATATTGTTAATAAAACTTTAAAAAATATAAAAAAAAACTGACAAACAGTCATCTAAATATAATATGAATAAATGATGTAATATTTTCTTAGCGGCTCTTCACAAGGTTTTGATCAAATAAAATCGTTTAAATGCAACATAAATAAAATATAATTCTTAAGCAATGAAATCTTCGGCTTCGATTTGGAATCGACCGTTTGTTTTAAATTTGTTCACACCAAAAATACGTGTCAGTTTTATATAAATATATATATAAAAAAAAACTCGGGCAATGGCGTTCCTAAAGCAAGCGTACAATGTCACTGTTTGATCAATGATAACGTCCCTTATCTTATCTCTACGCCAAGCTGAAATTACCTGATTCCCTGGTAATTCGAGCATCAAAATAACTCCAACTTTCACGTACACGTATTATTACAATTCCCATCGAAACACGAAAATCCTTCATACAACAACTGTGCACATGCAACAACGACGTTAAATTTTCTCACTATCCATCCATAATTCCCCACTTGATTACTATTACTGTAACACCGTTCATCTATTTCGTACACGTTTCAACACCTTTTTCGCACTTGAATAGTTTTTTTTTTAATTAATTAACTTTAACACTCTTAATTTAGGAAAAAGAGTATGGACGGACTACGTTCATAGCAACGACTGATAATAATCTAAAAATCTACCCTGTGTTATATACATATCTACAACAGGTTCATAAAATAATAAGATAATATTGTTTGTTAGATACTGGCTACAAAGATTATTATATCTTGCCGTACAGTAAACATTTTTATTTCATTATGTACTATTTTTGTATTCCAAACCGCAGCACAATAAGCTATATGCAACAAATAATGCTGTAGGATCTGTTCAAGGAGTAAAAATATTGAAAGAAATTATGGAAAAAAACTGCTACCAGATAAAAGCTATATTTGATATATTTTAAGTTGAAAATGTCTATTAACTTAACACGGCCCGCATTGTTTAAAATATGCTGCTTATAGTTTTAGAGTCTGAGAAATGCAGATATTTCTGTTATTGAAGAAAAAGAGATAGAATTAATAATTTTGTAAATCTTTGATAGAAAAAAAAAATAACTTTAAAATTAATTATAACACTTCCAAAAAAAATCAAAGAAATTATTGGTGTATTAAATTCAAAACTAAATCAATAATATTAAACACAATTCAAAGACGTAATTGAAAAATGTTTCACTATGAGAAAACAGTTAGTATATGGAATATTTAGTGGAATTTGAAAAAAAAACTATAAAACCTTTGATATTTCAGTAATTGATATTATTTATTGGAAATTAATTTGTCTAAACAGTCTAAAAAAATTAATAAAAGTAAACTTGTTTATATAATGAATTTATTTATATTTGAAAAAATATGCAATTATTAATTGTTTTATAAGAATTAATTATATATTTTGTAACTAAAACATAATACAAATTGTAAGTTCAGTTCAGTTAATTGGTAATTTGATGAAGACAGATAATAGATATTTTTTATTGTTTCTTCTTAAAAAAATAACGAATGACTGTTGTTGTATCAATGTTTTTTTTTTATAAATTTAAACTAAATATGTATCGTTTTCTGATATTCATTTTAAATAAATCCAATTTCTTAATATCTTTAGTATTAAATATATTACTTTTTTTAATTAAACTATGAAAGTAATTAATTAAAGTTTTCAACGTTGCATTCATTCATAATTTATCCATTGTAGATAAAATAGATTTCAATAGTGTCTTGCCTTATCAATTTTATCTACTTTAGTAAGTATTCGAAATAGAAAGAAAAGAACTATAATTAAATAATGGTTATAATTAAAGCAGAAGTTCAGAAGACAAGTATAACTTTTTTTTTCACGAGCAAACAAACATAAAAACAGACGTGATCGAGTAGAAAATGTACGACGATGGTAATTTGTTGAGAAACGAGGGAATGCTTGTTTCAATTGTATGTAATTGCTGTTTACAAATGGATTAAATCTAGTTTTAATCACGCAATCGCAGAGCCGACTTAAATGTCCTTTCCAGGATCGTTTCGGGCTCAGTTCGCCAAGAACAGCATAAACAGCCAGACGGGCGCAAACATAACTCTCCAAAGTCGTGTTATTTAGTGACAAACATCGAAGGCAAAGCAAATAATACATTGATAAGGGTTCGAACGATCACCTAAAATAGTCCAAGTGCATTCCCAGTTTGGATTTACGAAACGTCGATAGTGCAGGAGAGCGCGCGAACGGAATAACGTAATGTGTAAAGTAAGTTTTTATACATTAATTCATTCATTCATAATACATCTGAAATAAATTTGATATAACAAATCTATTAATCAAATTGTTTTAGAGATTAATTATCTTATACATTATTTATCAATCAGTTTCTCGTGGAATTAGTGTAATATTTCATAACTTATGCTCATTATCATTTTATTTAATACCTTGAATAGACCTAGTTTCTAAAATTTTCTTTTCTCATGTCAGTTAAATTGAAATCGATTTCACCAGATTAAGTCAAATCTATATTCATACTTTGCATTTCAATTTAGTAAATTAATTATATCCGTGAATTGTAAAGTATAATTTAGTAAGATTATAACGTACTTCTGGTTATTCTCAAAATTATTAATTCATTGATGAAACAACTTACTTCTTGGAAATGTTGTACACATTCAATTCCATTTGAAAATAATATACAGTAATATCTCGTTTAGCGCTTCCTCGATTAACGCTGATTCGATATAACGCAGTCTACTCGAAGCCTAACAAAGCACAAATCTAACAATTTATCACATGTTAATGTTTAACGATTGTTGTATAGGAATGTAAAGAGGTTTCAATGTACTTTACTTGGACCAACTTTATTTTCCATTAATCATAACCATCATTTACCTCAGGGGTTTGCAAACTGTATAGGGGCGCCAAGAAAAGAGAAAATTCTGATATATTAACATAAAGTTCGCCCTGAGATAGACGAATGTTTTAACGGAAAAATTCTGATCTGTTAAGAGCGCCGCAAACCGAAAAAGTTTAGAACCCCTGGGTTCCCTGATTTGTGTGGTGTTTTAATACAGATTTCCATGAATATTTTTAAGTTGTTGTTATTGATAGCACTTGTCATCTACTTTAGAATTATAATAACTTTTTCATTTCATCCTTTCAAATGTGGCGGTAAATGTTTAATTCATATTTAAAAATGCCAACTTTAAAGTTTTTTACTCTATGAGAACAAACTCGGTGCCAAATATGCTGAGGCAACGCGAAAAATATCTATGGTACTGCAATTATATTATAACATCTAACAGCAGAGAAGGGGTTCAATAGATTATTAACAACGAAAATATTAAAGAAGTTGTAAAGGCAAATTTCAGCGCAAATGGAGCTTGCAGAAATGTTCAATTTGAGTGATGAAACTATTTGTTTGCAACTTCATCAGATAGGGAAATAATAAATTCACCAAATAGGGAATGTTTTTTTTATATTTTCATCAAAAACTGCACGAACTAATTTGGTTCTGATTGTAACTAAATATATGGTGGTTAAGACTCAACTGTTGTTTAGTCATAATATTCTTCACTGAAGAAGCTTACTGTCAATGCTATTATAGTTCATTTTACAATTCATGTTCTATACTCGATAGAGAATTTTGAATTAGTTTGGTTGTTCTGAAAGGTTTTACAATTCCATTTTTCTAGCTTGTTGTTATTGCTTACATAGTTTGTTCAAATTATAGTTGATATAGTTTCTTTCAAAGTAACTGGTAAAGTCATTGATACGCGAAGAATAAAATAATCAATTATATTCTACAAAAACATATGTAAATTACATTTTGAAAAAGACTAAAAAAATGATTGTATTGTAAACTAAGTTGGTTGATCATCTCAAATTTAGAATGTAGTTGATGTATATTCTATAATTGATTTTTTTAATATAAGTGTTGGTTGAGGATCAAAGCACAAATAAACGTGAACGGAAAAATAAATATAAATGGTCAAATTCTCGAATTCTAGAGCTAAGCAAACAATGCACAGATAACGGCGCTTGTTGCATCGATCTGAAAAATTCTCATCCAAAATACGAGATGACGGAAATTGATGTGAGCAATGCATGTTGACTCGCATCGTTCAAAAAAAACTCCATCTCCTTTTTCTACTGAAACCGCACCCAAATGAACAACAAAAAAAAACGATAATAAAAATAAACTTAACTCTTAACAATTACGTAATAAAACACACGCAAAGTAGGGCGTGATTGAGTGTACAATTAAAAAAAAATAGTTACAAATTACGAAAGCCTCAACTCATTGAATATACTGACATATAAAGTTGGCGACATAAACATGTTTTACTTATTAAATATATTGATATCTCGTATAGTGTGGTTTTGATCAATCCGGATTCACTATAGTCTGGTTTGGAAAGTCTCTTTTTGTACGGTTATGTATTTTGTTCCACGAATAGTCCGGTTACAATTTTACAATTTAAAACAAATAGTTACAATTACGAAATCCTTATCTCATTAAAGTAACATATAAAGTTGGTGACATCATCGTATAAAGATGATTTACTAAATACATCAATACCGCGCATTGAAAAGTCTCTTCTGGTGCGGCTTATTTTAGTATGTATTTAGTCCGGTTACAATTAAAAAAAATACTAATATTTGTCTCAGTAAATGTAGTGACAAAAACATGTCTACTAAATACGTTAATAACTCGCATAGTATGGTTTCGATCAGTCCGGATTCACCATAATCCGCTTTGGATAATCTCTTTTTGTGCGGTTTATTTTCGTATGTATTTAGTTCTTAGATTAGTCCTGGTTTCAAATAGTCCGGGATATTGACGGAATCGATATCTCGCATAGTGTTACCCACACTATATTACTGAACATACAAAAATAAACCACACAAAATAGAGATTTAATTATATAAAAGAAAAAATTGATCATCTATGTATAAAAATAATAGTTCTGTGTACTTTTTATATTGTTTTGAAATATAGTGAATTCGCACTGATCGAAGTATTGCTGTTTTTTTTTGTTAAGTTGTTGAAGAGTTTAAATAAATTTGAATTGACAGCTGAAATTTCTGTGTACCAACTTTAAATTTATGTCACTATATTTAGTTATTGGTAGAAATAAGGCCGTGAACATTAGATTTAACAAAAAAATGCCACTATATATAATTTTTCATAAATATACAAACGTATTTTAAATATATTGAATAAAATTAAATGTTCATAACCTCAGATCTTTGTATATATAATTCTAACCTTATATGTTATGTTCAGGAACTTTGTTGTTGTATTCCATAACGTTGGTTCTATATACACATTTCCTAAACTGTCTCAACTCTTGAATGTTCACGTTATTTGCACAATTTCTAAAAATCATCTAACTTTTAAATGTAATGTCATTGTTTCTAATTGATAAACTTTGTACTTTGTTTCATGGTAATATGCGATTATTAAAAATTCATAAACGTCAATAATTTTGAAGTTTGGGATTAATTCTGAGATTAATATGTTTACACATTTTTAATAATAATGGAAAGATACAAAAATGTTTGTTTTTCACCAATTTATTCATCAATAAAATGAGATGTAATAAATTCTTGTATAAATGTTATAAATTAAATTATCAAATATAAAGCCAAGTTCACATGATAGAAAAATACATTCATAACATGAATAACAACAGAAGAGTAAAATCCAAAATAAATATATATTATGAAGTAATAAAATTAAAATGTATTAGACTGTAAATTCGTATAGTGTTTAATTAAACACACAAAAAATGTTGCGAAACAAAGTTTACATGATAAGAAATGAAATTTGTTGAATTGAATGCGATAGTAGACTATGAATGAGTTACGTCGTTTATTAATCACAATAACAATTCAGATTACATTTTATTAATTCTAACATGATTGTATGAATCCACTAAAATAATCATAGAACTTGTTTTTTTCACTGTTTGAAACCGTACCAATCGATGACTTTAAAACCACATACAGGAAAAAGTCGATCATTCATATATGCTTTAAATACTCGAGCACTGAAATTTTTATTACCGAATATAGCGCTAAATTCTGGGTTTATGTAATGGAATGTAATATAATATAAACAAGAAAATTCTTTTATGCGTATTATTTTTTTTTCTCTAAATATCTTTATGAAAATTTCGGAGTCGCGTTATATTCGGGCTACGGTAACTACTCGCGCGGTGTATTTTAAACAACACGTGTATTACTGCCATACAAAGATTATATTACGACAAGAAAAAACAGATTCTAGTTAACTAATGCTTTTTTATTACATTCATAACTATTTGTAACACTTTAATATAATAATTTCTGAGTCAAAAGTGTCGTCATTGTGCTTTATATAATCGTGAGTAGAGGTATCAGCATTGTCCGCTATTACACCAACACTGCAGTGCAAGAACGAACATGCATAAAAACAACTTATTTGTGCCGCAGTCAATACAATATTGAACCGGCATTTAGTAAACACTTTGGGCATAAGTTACGTTTAGTGTCATAGATGGAGGAATCATTTCCTAGAAAATAAGAAATAAATATGAGTACTAATTTATTTTAAATTTTGAAACCGTACTATAGTGAATCCGCACTGATTAAATCATAAAATATGAAATAATAATTGAAAATGGAAAATCTTTAACGGATACATTTTAACAAGAATTTACATTTAAGAAGAAGCAGAGGTTGAAACATTATTTCTTTGTTTGAAAATATTTTTTAAACTATGTTTAACAACGACGATTTAAATATAATGTCTTTAACTGATACATTTTAAAAGTATACAAATTTTTAATTACAAATTCCTCTTCATCAGAAAATAAGAAGAAGCAGAGGTTAAAACAACGAAGATTTATAAAATAATTGAAAGTTTTATAATCATTACTTTCTAACTACTTGAGAACTTCTAATAATATCTTATTAGAGTTTTTATTTATGAAAAATGTAACTAAAATTGTGTTTACTTAAAGATGTGTGTAACAAAATAGATATAGTTTAGAACAAACAAAAATTAATTTGGCCATGATAAAACGACGAACGCGAGTTGCAAATTCAAAAAGGTGTACGTTATGTGGGATCGTCAATGATGTAGTGTATTTATTCAATGAAACGGGTATTGGATGATGTTGAGGTGTCGCAGGAATGAGTATCCTCTCCATCGGAAGTGGTGTGACGTGGTTTTTCGGCGTTCGTACGAGTGACGGACGAACTGTGCAAACATATTATTTCCGCCACACGAACGGAAACACATCGAAAACTTTACTTTGCCCAAAAAATTCTTGTACTCGAACAAACACCGTTCCGACGTTCTAAAGGGGAAACAATAGAAATAGAAAGCAAATCGAATCTACTAAATGATTTTTGTATATATTTGAATTTGTTAAAATTTTGTATTACATGTATATTTCTAAATTTAAAATATTTTTTTCACAATTTTAACTTAACAATCTTAAGAAGAATTTTCATTTTATTTTTAGGTCAAAGAATAAAAAATTGTAGATTTATTAATTTCATTTAACAAGTTTTGAAGTATCAAATCAAAATCTACAAATTCACATTTGAAAATCTACTATTCATTAATTGAAAACTCTTGAATTATTAGTACAACAAACCAGTTTATGTATATTTACATACAAGTATTTGTTAATTCGTAAGAAATATTATTGATTTAGCCCACATTTTTTTTTTGCTGATTTTCTTTCGTTTCGTTTTTTTCTTGGAAAACACTAAAAGTGCACATAGTTTCAGGTTTAAGTATCAAAGTATTTAAATAATTAAGATTTTGAATAAAACTTAAGAAATCTATTTGTTGACACAGAATTTAATTAAATTTAATGTTTAAAAAGTTTTTATTTTTTAACTTTACTCATTTTCTATTAATGTTCATGTAATGAAAAGTATTTCATATTTATACAGAATTTTAATATATATTTATAATATTATAGATTTGATCATATTTCTTCCATATTTCTAGCTTAGTTTTGTCAAAGCTTTGTTGTAATTTAATGAAACCTAAAGGTGTTTAATCAATACTTAAAGTTCTAAAATCAGGAATTTTTTTATAAACGCCTTTAAATATGATATTTCTTTAAATATTATTGAATAAACATCAGTAATTTCTTATTATTTATAGAATTTTTGAAATATTTCTAGCTTATTTTTTATAAATGTTTTTTTTTTTATAAAAGTTGAAGAAATTTATATCTATTTTGTCATTGCGCTCAATTTAAAAAAAAAAAGTAGACGACTTTACATAAATACTTTAGATTTAATAAGATTAAAGAGAACAGGTGACATTTCGTTAGTAAGAAGAATATAAAATGTATATATTACCAATTTTCCTATTTCTCGCTTATATTTAACAATTGTTTGTTAGGAGTTAAGAAAATACGAATATGCGCTCAATATTGGTATATAAAGTATAAAGGTTTTCTAAAAAAACTAATACTTCTAATATTTAGTACGATTATAAAGGAATTATGATATCAAGTTCTTACAAATTATAATAAATAATCAGCAGAGCCGTGGCAAAAGTATAAAGCGCACGTAGCCAATTCAAACTTTACTCCTCAACACAAAATTAAAAAGTAAGATTAAGCAGTTGGTTAGGTTCTTAGTTTTAATAATTGTTTGTTACGAGTTAGGGAATTTCAAATTGTCTCCATTTTGTGCTCAATCTAATTAAAGTATTAAATAAGAAAATCAGATGTTTTTATATAAAGAATTTTCCTATTTCACGCTTAAATTTAACGATTGTTTGCTAAGAGTTACGAAAATGTGAATATGCTCTCAATATTGGAATATAAAGTATAAAGTTTTTGTAAAAAAATTAATACTCCTAACATTTAGTATGATTATAAAGGAATTATGATATTGATTGATAGAAAATATGATACAGATGTTTTTATATTAAGAAATAAGCCTTACATTTGTTAAGATAATAAAGAAAATATGACATTCAGTTAGTAAGAATTATATGAAATGAACAGTAAGGAAAGCAGTAAGTTCTTGGATTTGGTCTAACGTTTCAGATTTTCGTGTTTTACCGAAGGTTTGCTGGAAGTCAAGGAAACTCGTTGACAATGGTCGCGAAAGTGCATTTCGTATGCAAAATAAAGTCATAAAGCTAAGTCGGTAAAACTCGAGTGAGACGTTTTCGTTAAACGGAAAGTATGCGGAGAATGCAAACGCGAGAGGTACGAACGTATACCATAAAATATAAAGAAAAAAAAAAGAATTGGTACCAGAGACTGGGTTTTGTAAAGAGAACTATTAAAAAGGCGTCGTGTAAACAGAAACAAAAGAGGTACGGGCCGGAGACAATACCGGGAGTAAATATGCGGGGAAGACGAAGAAACTGTCGTCTCCGGAACATTTCTCTCTCTCATCCAAAGCACACGACACGCGTTCAAGTGAGATGCGGAATGACTAATTGTTTGACTTGACAAAACATCGGACGAACGGGGAAAAATGGTAATAAAGTGCTTCAAATGGTAACAACATATATGCTCTCGCAGCGCAGCGCGCCCAGATTTTCATCGTCACATTATTTCGAATGCTCAGTACGAGCGGAACGAATGTTCCTCAGAATAGCGCTGTTTCTAAACGACAAAGTTGCTTCACTTGCAGATGGATGAGCAGGAGACTTTACCTCAGGAAGAACAGCAGCAGCAGACGGCAGCTACCATCTCGCCTTTGGAAGGAGGAGAGGTCGAGGCGGAGGCGAAGGTTGAGGAGCAGCCGACGGTACCTGAAGAGATTAAGCAGGAGGAGGCAACGCCCAAGCAGCAGTCGACGGTCATCATGAGGCCGCAGGTGATTACCACTGCTGGGACACTGATCGGAAGAAACGAGGAGCCGAGGGTATCGCAGGAGGATGCGGTTGAAACCTCTTCGCCCAACAACAACATCGAACAGGTCGAGTACGAAGAACAACCTCAGCAACAACAACAGCAGCAGCAGTTCGTCGAAGGCGCCATCCTCGCCGCGGATGCTACCTACACCCAGGTGAACGGCGCCGAATACCCAGAGCAGCAGTACACAGTGGAGATCACAAGTGGACAGATGCAGCATTCTTTACACATCGAAGCACCTCAGCAGTACGAGCAGGACGATATTAAGCAAGTGCAGTACACACAGTTGGAGAGCGTTGCCTCGAACAGTCAGTTCCAACCGCAGGAATACCAGGAACCCCAAGAGATTTACATGTACGACAACTTTACCGTCAAAGCAGCTAGACCCGATGACAACGTCCTCTACTCCGACAACAGATTCTTTGGGGTAAGTCCACATCATTTAACAATAACTTGAATTTAATTTATTATGAAAAAAACAATATGACTGCAAAGATAAGCAGACTTCTATATTTACAATTCTTTAAATTAAAATTATATAATACTAACACTGCATTTAAAAAAAATGCATAAACTACACATTTATATATCTGTTAAAATGAAATATTTTGATAGTTAATTTTATATCGTAATGAACTTCCTTTTCCTCTTTCGGTTTATTTCAATTTGCGGTTGATAGAATTAAATTATATTCATTTATTATTTTTATCATTTTTCTTGTTAATATTGCAAGAAAAGAGTTACATAATGAATTGGACCATTAACTAACTGCGTACCTCTCGCGTTGCATTCTCCGCATACTTTACATTTAACGAAAACGTCTCACTCGAGGCTTATAGTTTAGATGTTTAAATAACAAATTTGCATTTGCTTTTAATTTATTTTTTTTTAACATTTATAATTTTATTTCTCATTATTTAAAGATTTAGTAAAAGTTACCTCTCAAGTTTTTTTTTATTATTATTAAATTAATTATGAAAGTGTAGAAATTATTTCCAAACGAAATTGAAACATCAAAATTTATAGATTTCGTGACATTGTGAGCAGTTGTTACGTTGTCACAGTGAACGTAAAAGAAATAACGCACAAAAAAAAGGAGAAGCGAAACGACCGAACAACGTTGTATAACGAGAAGTCGGCACATAAAATAAGTGCGCTTGCTTTGTTTAGGTGAACCGAACTTCATAATGAAAATCGTTGAAGATTTTTAAACGTGCTTTGAAGATAAATCATAAAATAATTTGCGCTTCAATCAATAGATTATTCGTTGGACAATTTACATTTACATTCCTTGACATAAATACGAACTAAATTAAATCAACTATTTCAGAAAACATTATTTGTTATTGTAATTAGACTTAAACATTATTTTCATCATTTGGTTGAGTTTCAAATTTGTGACTTATTTATTCAATTTTAATTAATTAATAATTTTATAGACTTCTAATTAATATGGTATATGGAAATATTTTCTTCAAATTTTGATTATTTTGACTTGCGAAAGTAACAAAACGAAGCTAAAATAGAATTATTTATATAAAATAACATGAAAATTTAGTATAAATTAATCCAAATATATATTTTTGTATATTTTTTAAGTTCATTTTTTTATTATTTTAAATTACGCATTAGTAAAAATAAAGTGTGCTAATTTGGATATCATTTTAAAATCGAAAGTAATTAGTTAACTTAAATGATAATTAACAATTATGAAAATCATATTATTTATAGGTTAAATTTTTGATGATTTTGAAGTGCAATAAAAATGTGTAATTCCTGATAGAATTAATATGTGTTATTCTAATTAAATCGTGTATTTTCATCTTCTGATTATCGTTTGATTTATCCAACTTGAAATCAGGAAACTTGCTATAAATGAATATTTGTTTGTAATTATTTATTTATATATTATAAAGATTAATTATGTAATGTTACTCTGTATATGGAAATTGGTAGACCTGTTTTTTTTTTGTGTTGAATCTTCAGTATTTTCATCTTCAGGTTAAAGTTTACTTGAATCATTCAATTAAATAATTTCATACAGTAATGAATTGTAACAATACCTCAAGTTTATACGATATTATCATGTTCTGATTAGTTTTTTAATCAGTTGTTCAAATCTTTGCATTCAAGAAGTTTTAAAAGAAAAAGTTGCAATTAGATCTCAATTATATTCGGATAATTGTCAAGATTAATTTGATTTACATGAAATGTGTAATGACTGTCGCGGATTTACTTCAGAATTGTGATATCCAGCAGAACAACACGATGACCTTGATGGGCGAGAACGGAAGTAACAGCACGCTCCTGACTTTTCCCAACTACAGCCAACCTTCGACCTCCAATTTCAACCAATATCCATCGTCGAACACGATGGACTATTCCAGTTACGGGTAAGTTGAAGTCTTCAGAAGAGGTTTATCGTCATAAATAACGATTTTCCTTAGATACGCGCAGATCATCAGTGAAAGCTACGACCCGAACATGATAAGGGAGGAAATGAAGCAGTGCGTGAATTGCGGCAAAGGGGTGACGACCAATTGCGTCAAGGACAACAATGGGAACATCCTGTGCACGTCCTGCATCACGATGCGTCCGAATCCGATGAGGGTGGCGCCGGTGCGGACGCAGAAGAAGCCAACGATGGTAAGGATTATGAGATTTGTAATTTTAATGTGCTGATTTGGTTGCCTATGCTATCCATATCGTGCATACGAGTGAGTGAGTACACACCTCTAACATTGTACTGTTCTTCTTGGAGGTCAACACTCGAAGGAATAACGTGCAGTGCGCTAACTGCGACACCCATCAAACGACCCTATGGAGGAGGAACAACAATGGAGAACCAGTGTGCAATGCCTGCGGATTGTACTTCAAATTGCACGGTGTAAGTAAAAAAACGTACAAAAACTTGAACTTACTAAATATATTTATATAAATATAACAAAGTAGTTACATAACTGCAACTTAATGAACACAATTGAAAACACTATTTTCTAGTGAATTTTTTACTTGCTGAAAATTTAATCTTACGTTATAAAATTTCACATTAATGTTAATCAATATTATTGCTATTAAAATTGAAAAATAAGTTTTAGTGTAACAAACTTATAATATTCCAAAATTTAGTCAATTATTTATTATTAAAGTTATTCATTATTGAAGGTTGAATAGTCAAAAAATAATTTTTAAAAAATCTTCAGATATATAAATACTATCATAATGGTTCATCCACACTATGCTTGATCTGATGCAAATGATAATCAGAAGTACCAACTTATTACCATTAAGACATCTGTCAATTCAGTTTGACATCAATAACGGAAACTAATGACAAACTGAAGTGACAGTTAAGATTATGTTTATTTACTGGAATTACATGGAACTAGAAGCTGCAATTATAGTATATACATTACAGTTGGTACAACTTGAAATACTAATTAAGAATAACAACTTACTTGTATATAATTACTATCGTAATGGTACATCCACACTATGCTTGATTTGATGCAAATGATAATCAGAAGTGCCAACTTGTATTGGTTACCATTAAGACATTTGTCAATTTAGTTTGACATCAATCATGGAAACTAATGACAAACTGAAGTGACAGCTAAGATTATATTTATTTACTAGAATTACATGGAACTAGAAACTGCAATTATTGTATATACATTACAGTTGGTACAACTTGAAATACTAATTATGAATAACAAGTTACTTGTATATAATTACTACCATAATGTTTCATCCACACTATGCTTGATTTGATGCAAATGATAATCAGAAGTACCAACTTATATTGGTTACCATTAAGACATCAGTCAATTTAGTTTGACAACAATCATGGAAACTAATGACAAATTGAAGTGACAACTAAGATTATATTTATTTACTGGAATTACATGGAACTAGAAGCTGCAATTATTGTATATACATTACAGTTGGTACAACTTGAAATACTAATTAAGAATAACAACTTGTTTGTATATAATTACTATCATCCACACTATGCTTGATTTGATGCAAATGATAATCAGAAGTATCAACTTATATTGGTTACCATTAAGACATCGGTCAAGTCAGTTTGACATCAATCATGGAAACTAATGACAAACTAAAGTGACAGCTAAGATTATATTTATTTACTGGAATTACATGGAAATGCAAGCTGTAATTATTGTATATACATAACAGTTGGTACAACTTGAAAAACTAATTAAGAATAACAAGTTACTTGTACATAATTACTACCATAATGTTACATCCACACTATGCTTGATCTAATACAAATGATAATCAGAAGTACCAACTTATATTGGTTACCATTAAGACATCAGTCAATTTAGTTTGACAACAATCATGGAAACTAATGACAAACTGAAGTGACAGCTAAGATTATATTTATTTACTAGAATTACATGGAAATGCAAGCTGTACTTATTGTATATACATAACAGTTGGTACAACTTGAAATACGAATTAAGAATAACAACTTACTTGTATATAATTACTATCGTTATGGTACATCCACACTATGCTTGATCTGATGCAAATGATAATCAAAAGTACCATTAAGACATCTGTCAATTCAGTTTGACATCAATCATGGAAACTGATGACAAACTGAAATGACAGCTAAGATTTACTGGAATTGCAAGCTGCATAACAGTTGATACAGTTTGAAATACTAAGTAAGAACAACGACTTACTTGTTTAACATTGTTATAATCACCAAAATTTATTAAATACTCAAAATACGCGTATGTTTGTTTGAAGCGCATGCTGGATTCGCGATAATTTAGAGAGTAAGAGATTATCAGGCGTTTCTGTGGTCTAGACTCGTGCGTAGACGGATAACATGGTCTAATAGTAGCATTAATTATATATATTACAAACTTTCAACTGTGATAAAGACATATCTGCAATGCGGTTTTATCAGGAAGACTGGCGATAATAATTACTATCTGGCAACGAAGCCTTTTTTATTATCACAAACCACAATGCCGTACATCATCATCATAATCATCGTCGCACCTCGCCTTATCGGACAAGAAAACAAGTTGCACCAAAATAAAACAAGTGCAACATCTATCTTCCTGGCATTAGTAAATATTTTGAAAGATATCATGAATGATGACCATAAAGTACAGTGTGTTGCATAAACAACCATTTTTGCTTCCAATTGAATTATGCATAATTCATTACAAAAACTGTTCATCTTTATACTAAATTTTCTAAGAAATGTAAGAAATATTATTATAAGAAAAATATTAAATAGAATAATTATATATCAGTAATCAATAATCTGAAGAATTTTGTCATTCTGATTGGTTGTGATACAATAAACATTCAAGTTTGCTAAGTGAATACGAACGAATGTGTTAACGATAATAAGAAACTGCCGTCTTTCAGCAATTCATTAGCATTTCAATTTAGCTTATGGTCAACGTCAAATATCATTTATCTGCAGCCACGCTTTTAGCTCACTTATAAGTGCAGCCTAAAAGGAAAGCACCTTTTATTAATACACTCATTTTATATTTATATAAAAAATATATACAATTTTACAGTAATATAAACGAAATTAAAATTTTGTATCAATTATTTACATCGAAATCAATTCAATCATTTAAAAAAAGATTACGTAAATTACTTAGTAATAATATTAACTGTGTTGTAGTTAATACAGATTTAAGTATTAATAATAATTATACTTAATATAAATATTTTTTTTATTTATAATTTGTTAAGCGGAAACTTCAATTGTTTTAATTTAATCTGATAGAATGATAGAATTTCAAATAAAAAATATATTGGATTACGTTTGTTCTCTTGTAAATGGAAAATATTAACAAGAAAATTAAATTACTTCTAAGAATAGTTCAAGAAATGAAAAACAAAAGTAAATGCAAATATATTTGTATTTCTTACATTTATGAAATTACTTTTTAATAGATTCTTGTATAAGATTTAGAAAAATCATTATTCTAAACAAACATAACAAAAGATTTATCGACATATTCAAGAGAAATAAAAAAGACAATTTCGAGTTCTTAATTGTTAACAAATTATTAATATATATATATATATATGAAATTTAAATTACTCTTAAATCTAAAGACATGAACACAAGACATGTAATTTTAAAATTCTAGCAAAAATACATCAATAACTAAACAAAACAAACTAAATTTTAATTGAATAATATACAAAACTTATACATAATTGGTCGTTTCCCCCTTTAAATTGTTAAGTTATTGTTTTTGTTCTTTATTTTTATGCGGTTTTAAAGTCCAGGATTAGATCGGTTTCAACCAATGCGGAATATTTGTTGAAGCGATTACCCGCACTATGCAAAGAATTGCTTTAAATACAGTATTAATGTAACAGCTGATTAAAAATAATACAGACATAATCACAAAAAACAGACATAATCACAGTTGAGAATTTCAATTTTTTTATTTTAATCGATTAAAATTTTATTCCTCGTTTTTGTCTAATTTGTCAGAATTATTTTTATACTTTAAAAAATAATGATGATAAATTTGAACTAAGTAAAAATAATTAATTGAAATGTTCAAAATTACAATTTGTTTAAGCAATATTTAATAATCTTCTAGTTTCTAACAGATACAAGTAAGTTGTATCTAACAAATGCAACAGATGTTAAGAGTACAATGTTTTTTTTAATATTAAAAACAAATAATTATAAAATTAACAATAGAATATAGAAAAACATATTGGATTTAAATGTTTGAAATGTTCTAATTTAGATTTGTTTAGAATTCCAACATTTTCATTTAATAATGTTTAGATTTCTATTACAATTACAGCAAATACCTCGCACAGTGCGGGTAATTATCTCAGAGAATACTATAGTTCAATAAATGAAGAATAAAAGTAATTAAAAATATATCTATATTTCTTACATTTATATAATATTTATCAAAATCATTATTATAAGTCAGAATTTGTTACAATTACATTAAAACTTCACATAGTGCGGATCTACGAATATGTTTCAAACTGGAACAGAATTTGATCATTTATGTATACAAAAAAATAATTTTAGTTATTAATTTTTTAGAATTTGCTGAATTCGAATTTTGTTTGATTAGAGATTTTCAACCGGACTATTTTGAATCCGGACTATTTTGAATCCGGACTAATCAATGCCGGACTGTGGGAGATAATGCTTTATAATTAATGTAAATTGTTTAACATTTTAATAGAATACATTGTAATCAAAAAATGTTATAAAAAAGTCAAAGCGTATAAATATTGTCATTTTCAAATTCAAAAATCATCAGTTCCACAAATTGTGATTTTTTAATTAGTTGCTTATTGGTATTTACATATTCTTCTATTTCTAAGTCTACTAAATTAAGTTATTAAGATCTGAAAGACCTCGGTCGTTAATGGCATTTAATGTATATTTTCTATATTGATTTATATAGGTAAATCGTCCACCGACGATGAAGAAAGAGGGAATCCAGACGCGCAAGAGGAAGCCAAAGAACTCACAGCAGTCGCATCATATGGGCTCGATGAATGGGTCCATGGGTCACGGAAGAATGCGTAAGTATCCACCCATAGACCATTGTCCATCCGAAAGCCGGAAAATCTGTTCGCCAATTCCAGTAGCCGCACTCCTCCTTTTATAAGGAAATCCATCCCAGAAACGTAAATAAACTTTTCGCTAGAGTCGGAGTTCGGATTGCGTGGGCGTGGATGGTCATAATTCATCCATCTCTCGACTTAAGTCAAGACACGTTTCGTGTGTCAAAAACCACTCGAGAGAGAAGTTATTTCTTTTCTTAGCAAACTTCGTTAATCCGTTGAATTTCCTTTGTCGCACAGTGATCCAGACGTATCAACCGCCGGAGATGTCAGGATCGATGGGTGATCATTATCAACCGCAGATCGTCCTCACCAACAACGTTCCAACGCATCAGAACGTCAGGCTGCCGGCCCTTATCAGAGGGTACCACGAACAAAACAAACGACATACATGAGAAAAATACTTGAACACACAATCATTTGCTTGCAGGATGCCGCAAATGGAAAATAACGTTCGGGTTAACAACGAAGAACAGGCAACGGTCATCACCTCAACGTCTTTAGCGAACAGACCGAACTTTGTCCATCATCAATCCGACCAGGAATCCAACGGACACGACTCCAATGCTTAACCGTTAGCATTGGATGATCAAAGCTGCATCCAAAAAGAGAAAGAAAGATAAAAAGAACGACACTGCATTCCAACAAAAAACTGCTTCCTTTATGTAATATTAACTCGAAATTTCATTCGATACCAACAAACTAAATTGGTAACGAATCCACTTATTTTCTTTGAGATTAACGACGTCCACATTTTCCACGCTTAATATTTTCAATTGTAAATCAAATGTAAACGCACGAGAAAACTCAATTTGGTACAAAGCAATATTTCTTTAAATATACTAAAACAAAATCATTAAACCAATTCATTAAGAAATAATTAACAGTATTTCCAACTTCAGGTTAATTATAGACAAACTATTATATTAAGTACACTTAATTAAATCAGCTATAAATTTCAAATTTTACAAAAAAAATATGGCTTTAACAAATTGTTTGTTTTTTTTTTACTTTAAGAAAGTGGACTAGTCATTGTACTATTAATTATTAACTAATATTATCAATATCAAATAAACTGCCAAAGTCCATTTACTTAAAGCATCACAGCAAGCTGAATAATTAAACTAAACTTTACTAACTACTTAATGAGACTTGACGAGACTTGAGGAAAAGAGAAAAAAACGAGTTGCACTGTAAATACGCCCAAAAAAGAAACTAATTTATTTAAATACGTAAGAGAAAAATTGTCTGAACGAACAAACTTTTCAACTTCTTTAAACTAATAGATGAAAGTTGATCATTTAAAGCAGATTAATTTCCATCAATTATTCCACGAGAATAATTTAATCAAAGGAAATAAATCATATTGTTTTTGGTTTTAATTGTAAAATAAGTACAGGGAACCTCGCTTAACAAAATGAATTGTATGAAAAATGACTCGCTTAACGAACGACGTTTCGCATAACGAGTGACAATGAGAAGAAAAGTCCGGGATTACACGCCTGCTACATCATTTTTAAAACTTGTGTATACATATTATGTGTATGTTTCACTACACGAGTAAAAATCTGAAAATTTTGGAACGAATTAAACACGTTAAGCGAGGTTCCACTGTATGTATGTGTAAATTAATGATCATTGAATATTAGAAACATTTCCATCAATTATTCCATGAAAATAATGAAAACAAGGAAATATAACGTTAGTTGTAATTGAAAACAAATAAACAAATGTAAATTACCTGAAACTTAATTTGTATTATAACTTTTATTTTCCTATTCAAAACTAAGTTTTCTTTTTTTATTATTAAACTATTGCGAAACGTAATGTGTTTAATACAGTGATCGTAAATTGTTGCGTAATAAAGTTATTCCAAAGATGTAAGGCGATTATTCCTAATATCGTCGTGTAAAGAGAAATACAAATGTAGCTTTTATATTTATTTGGTGTTAAATATGTAATTAAACTTAATTAGGTTGTAAGATTTATACAGAAAAAAAAAACAAATAAAATTAACATAAACTAATGACAATAACATATTTTTTGTTGGTGATTTTTTTTTTGAAATTTATATTAGATTTTTTTAATATGCTAATTATAAATCTATGCTGAAGAAATATAAATAAAAAAGGATGCTTCAGAATATATTATTATTTGTTTATTTCGAGAAGATTTACTTTTTTTGGCTTAATTTATAATTTCATCTTTTTTATATTTACATATATGTACGTCTTACTTTTTTCAGAATGCATTTTTTATATGATTTATTGTGAGAATTTATGTTTTTTGTGCCTCTGGGCGGAAAGAGTTAGGCCGATAGCCCTTTGGTTGCATTGTAACTAATAAAAATTGTTTGATACTGTTAAAATCTATGATTAATTACACATACAGCAATGTAATAATTCATTTTTGCTCAATTGAAATTTTAGTTTGTTTTGAAATTTTCAAATCCGGATTGATCGAAGCCGTATTTATTCCAAATTTGCTGTTTAAATCTATTTTTTGTCTTTGTTTTTATATTATTTTTAATCAAATATCTCTGTTAATTACTATTTAGAAATTATATTCTGTCTTATTATTTACACCAGAGGTTTCCAAACTTCTTAGCCTAAGATCTATACTGACTTATCCATAAAGGGCCAAAATATTCTCCAAAACGACATATACCAAAAAAACTATTTACAGATCCAAATTATGAGTATTTGAAGTCGTTGCTCATAATTTTCACTAGTAAACTTGATCCACAAATACAAACAATTCTCAGTGGAAAGTTACAGCTACATAAAACTCATTAATCATAAGTACAATGTTTTATTTCATTATGTGTATCAGTTATTGTGTTCGCAGGCCGTATTTTGAAGACCTCTGGTTTACACAAACAAATCTTCTATATAAAATAGCAATTTGTTATTTTTTTTTATAAAATATTTTCTAACAATTTTAATAGTAATACCAATATAAAGTTACAAAAATTGATACTTATATGTAATAAATTGAAAAAGAGAAATAAACATAAAAGTAATGTGATACATTTGTATAATTGTGAAAAATAACTTTGTTTTATCTAATTTTTTCTTATTTCTTTTTTATATAAAAATAATCAATTTTGCAATTAAAAAAGTGAGTAGTAAAGTTGTTATTGAAAATGTAATGTAAATGATTTTAAATTGAATGTAATTTTGTTCAATTGCAAGTGTTTCTTTTTATTAGTATAAAATTTTTATTAAGTTTTTGTAGAATCTTCAAATTTCTAATGAAAATATGTGATTTTTATATACAAATTAATGAAATTACTATTGGAGAAATATAAAAAAAATTGATGATAACCTCTTATTTTTATGTAACGATTTGAATTTACAAAACTTTTAATAAAACGAATGAAAAATCGTGATTACATTCTATATTTTTTTCTATTTTATTTTTAATAAGGAAAAAAAGTTTAATTTAAGCTATCCTCTTCCATACAGTCATACCTTGTTCAACGAAATAACTTTGTTAAGCGAAACTTCGTTTTCAGAGGTAAGAATATTATGGACAGAATGAAAATACTTTTCTTCGTATAGAAAATGAAAAGTTTTCTTAAATAAACAAAGACATAAAAGAATTTCTGTAATTTAATTTTCATTATCTTTGTTGATACAAAGTTTTACTAAATTCTTCACTGACAATCTATCAATCCGTCTATTTTGTCAGTTGATTTTCGGGCTTGAAATTATGAATCAAAGCTTCATTATCAGAAGTAACGCAACCTGAAGTATGATAATATATCGGGTGAAGTAAAAAGTTTTGAGCGTTTTGTCCCATACATAGAGCTTTTTCTTGAGACCAGCAGCAAATGGTTCCAAACGGCTAATCTTCAGTTCCTGGGAAATCTTCAGTTTCTTCTTCTGGGAAATGGAATAAGTGCTCATATGTCGGTCCAATTCGACGATTTCTATGATTTTATCAACATTTTCGAGGATTGACCTACCAGAAATGTCTCATCTTCTACGTCCATATTACCAGAACGGAAGCGTTGGAACCAACGTTTTGCTGTTGCATTCGATACTGTATTGGGTACATAAACAACACATTTTTGTTTGGCCGCCTGCTCCGCTTTTCCACTTGGTCGTAGTGGTACAGAAGAATGTATCGAATTTTCTATTTTTTTACGTCCATTTTGGAATCCTCTAACACACAACTGGATTCACTAAACACAAAACTGTCAAAGAACATTTTTTAAAGCTTTATGTCTCCTTTTACTTGCAGTATATAATGACAATATGCAACGTATACATCGTGAGATATGGCTCTCTAAAACCATCTAACGAAAAACGCTCAGAACTTTTTACATCACCCAATCTGTTTATGAAACAAAAGATATAGTATTTCTTAGAAACAATTGAAAATAAGTGTAAATTAGATTGTAACCTAATATGTTAAGTATAATATAAAGAAAAATATTAACTTCTTAACATCATTTATTATAAATTTCGGACGTTATATCTATTTATAGCGACAGAAACTCAAGCGGATTTCATTCCAAAAAAAAAAGGGTGAAGAAATGTATACAAAAAAGGACGAGTGGAAACTTTCAAGTTCGTTTTGGTTGTGTTTTCGGTGCCAATAAATTGAGATCCGCGACGGTCCACGACTGTTTTTCCTGGAACTCATTCGCAGCCGGACAACGGAATCCACTCACCAGATAATCGCGAGATCCAAAATAAGAAGTCTCGAGAGGTGGAACGAAACAAGAACAAACAAAAGTTTGGAAATGAAAAAGAATAAAACAACGTGAAAACGAAAAGAACAAACTGAAAACCTTTACAAAAGCGAAATGAAGAAGGGGGAAAGAGATGCAGGACACAAACGAAATTGGATATATTAATTGAATATATATATGGAAATAAATTAAAATGCAATTATTATTTAACATTATTTCGCGGCCTCAATTCTCTAATAACACTAAAGATAATCGGACGATTTAATTAAAACGAAATTGTATCGAGACGATTTCCCGGCCCAACTATCCGTTTCTGCGATTGTTGAGAATAATTGCGGCCCGATTTGATAAACTGCGGCGCAAAATTTGAATGCAAATTAGTTCGGGCACTTAGCACAAGCCCCGAGACTTAATTAAAACGCAATTATCGTAAAATGAAATGAAAACAACAACGTAATATGGAATTATGGAAATATGGATTTCGCAATCTTCGCCCCGAAAAGATTACTCTCTCTCTCCTCTCTCGCGCGCGGTTCTTATATTTTTCTGCGATATTGTTGCAAATATCCATATCATTTTCATAATTTTATGTTGTTTATGCAGTTGCTCGTTTCAACAGCAGGTGGCGAACGCCTATAACGATCTGCAGACAAAAGGTAATGAGTGTATCTAATGAGGAGGTGATATGAAGTCAATTCATGTCTCTACTCTTAAAATACCAACCAACAGAATCATCTCAACTTTCTCAATATTATAACTTCTTCAACAAATATTTTGGGAGAATAATATCAAAAGACAACTGATACATTCACATGTTTTTACTGGAAACTGGAAAGCTGAATTTAGAAAACAATTTTAGTAAATGTCTCATACGTCTAAAGTATATTTTCTAGTTTTCAAACCAAAGCAATAAAATTAAAAGCGTTAGAATGTTAGATACTCATACGTATTTATTTTATGAAAGTTATATACAAAAATGACTGTAAACGAGTAAAAAATCAATGATTTTTAACTGAAAAACGTTTATTCATATGCAAAGGGATTAACTCTTTCAATGCATTAGGAAAAACATATTTATAACAGCTTTTTTACCAAAGGAATATTTTATATACATTTCTGTGTTTTCTACTCCATTTTCCTTAAAATATGAAAAAAGTACAATTTGTATTGAAATTGAACTTATTATTTTTGATAATAATTGTGAGAAAATGTGTAGAAGTTACAAAAAATATATTTATTAAAGTAAATAATCAAAGAAAAATTGTATTGTTGAATATTGTTAAAGCAATACATTTATGTGAGTCAATAATTAACAATAAAGGAATTAATCAAATAATAATATTTACAAAATGCAGTAAAATAATTAGGACAATACAACTATAAATACATAAATATTTTAATTGAAATTCCTTGTTTCCTAATTAGTTTAACAAATTGAATTTTGGTTGTTTCTGCTATTATTGTTCATGTGATTTCCTCCTAGTAGATTTCCTCCAAGAGTATTGAATTAAGAATTTACAAAAGGGCAAAAAGACTTATGGTCAATAGCACCATGAAATTAACTTGTACAAAACGTGAAACTTCTCAACCTGAATAAGTAAACAGATAGAAAGAATTATTTGTTAAAAAAAGAACTGAATGACGTGACAAAATATTTTGAAGAATAAATATGATAAGTTTTAATATTTAAATCAGATTATTTACTTGTTTAAAGCAATTATAAAGAATTTAAGATATTTTGTATACATCGGCTAGTTGCTTAACAAATCGAGTTATTTTCATCTTAATTATTGAATTGCATTGTTTCAAAGACAAAACTTTATATAGAAAAATACTTGTGAAGTATTAAAATAATCCCTGCAATGGTGAATATAGTAGCAATTACTACAACTTAGTTTTATCTACGTTAGAAAATATAAGTGTAATTTACGTAATAATATTTGTCAAGTTCATTAAAATTGAGAGTTCTATCTACTTGAAACTTTAAGTTTATACAGTTTTTCTTTGTAAAATATGTGAGAATGGAATGAGTATGTCCACGCAATATTTACAAAGTAATTTGTAAAATATTTGAAGACCACTTTTAATGAAAAAAATCGTGTTATTCGATACTCCAGAGCCATCTTATAAATAGACATTGAGTTTCTTATTTTCAATTTAAAAGATGTTCTTAACAAAATTGTGTACAAAATTTTGATAGTAATTAAAAAAATGTATTGTTAAATAAGTGTTGTCATAATTTGTGTTAATTAAAATTCCGTCTTATTCATGTACTGTTTTATTCGATGGTTGCTTGTAGTATGTACCGTGTAAATCGGGAATTTGCTGAGAAAAACTTTATGAATGTAAATACGCGAAAAGTATTAAAAAAAACAAATAATTAATAAACAATCAAATCAAACAAAAATGTTGAAAGCCAGTTTATTATCAATATTTATTTTGTTTAACCGTGTAAAAGCGAAAACATGTAAAAAAAAAAGTATCGTGTAAAACGAAGGATATGTTATTTTGAACATTTAATTTTTTAATTTGAAATTTCTTAAACCGTGTAAAAGCGAAATCGTGTAAAGAAAGTACCGTATAAAACGATGGATAGGTTTAAATATCTCGATTAATTAATGTTTGTCCACAATATTTTACTTGTAACTAGTTAGGTAATGCTTTCAAACAATTTCTTTTATTATAAACAAATTTCCTACTGGTCAAGCTCTGCTTAAGAGTGGGGTAATGGCACTTCAAATTAATGCCAGAGAGGCACTGGTCTTCGGACGCGAATTAAAAAGGGTAGGCGTGGACGCACATGACCACACATGACAGCCGCCGTCGACCAATCACGTTTCGTCGACGTGATTCAATTCTCCTTTTTATATCATTCACCTCTCTCTGTCCCTCCTTATTGCGCATCGCAGCATCCATCCTCCTTCATTCTTCTTGCCTCGTTTTCTCTCCTTCCTTCCTATTATTTCTTTTGCTTAGCCGAGGCATTTTATTTATGGGGCTCTTAGCGCGCCTGGCGCCATCTGCTCTCTCCTCTGAGTTATTACGCCAGACACAACCTTTTATAGCTAATACAGACATTAGAATACTACACGCTTTGTAGATTAGTAGTCCGGATAAATTAGCCTCGAACGGGTTCGCTCACGGATCACAGTCTATATGCATAATATATCTATATATATATATTTTGTGTGTGTGTGCGGTTGTTGTACCTCTCTTTCTGATTGTTTTCCATTTTTTTTTGGTGTGCATTTGTTGAGAGGGGTAAATGTGGAGAGAAATGGAAACCACGCACAAATTAAAATCAATATCTCTTAGATAAGGGCGGCTCCTACTTCTATGTTTCAAGTTCCACGCATTTCAACTTTAAATTGGATTGTTGTCTCGCCAGCTAGACTACAATGATCGAAGACGCTCATTAACCTAATGAATATGTTTTGTAGCATGATACAATAAATATTAGAATATTAATCGGAGAAGAAAAAGAAAATAAGAGGAATTCCACGAATAGTTTCATAAAATTATTCCACTTTGTTAAGTTTGTGATACTGCTTAATCATATTCATTATTCATACAAGCGAAAAGATAAACAAATAATTTTGACAGTTGACGTTTAAAAAAGTATTTATTAATTATTGAATAGGTGGCGCCACCATTTGTCAACTCGAGGCAAAAATTAATAAAAATTTCGAAGAATTTACACATTTTCAACATTTACACATTTATTTAAATCCTTAAATTGATGAAATAAATATATTTCTATTTGTATTTCATTAAAGTAAACATCAGGATTTTAGAAGTAAAGACAGAATTAAACATCATCTTTGAAGAGGCATATCATAATATATCATATTTACCATTTGACTAATTCAATACATTTGACGTTTCCAAATTGTATTTACTTTGCTATACATAACCTACAATAACAATTGATAAGATAATTTCATGTTTTAAATATCAATTCATAGGTTGTAGGTTGTTATCAACAACACCACAATAATTATTAATCATTTATTTACAAATATTATTTAACATATTTGTTAGTCAAAATTATGACCAAAGTCTAATCAAGTAAAAAATTAAAAACAAAGTTTCAAAACAAAATATGAAGAGTAATTATCATAGAAAAAAGTTAATTTCTTTACTAAGTTTACTAAATTTACAGATGAATACTATCGAGTTCCCCATCTTCATGACTTTTGAACCACCAACAAATTCACTTATTGTAAATAAAAACATAGCTGATATAAAAAAAAAGTTTACTAAATATTGAATTTAATTTTATTCTTATAATTAATATTAGATCTAGGTAATATGAACATAAAATAAAATCATCATATTCTTGCTTTTATTTTTTTCAATAAGGTAATGAAATTTAGTTTCATTTAATCTTGTCTATTAGATTACATTAGATTAAGGACACAAAGACAGAACAACAGAAGAAACAACTTAAATATGTGTTGTCTGAAAAGCAATGATAAGATTGCATCGTACATCCTGAGTTCTAGAAAAGAGCACTAGGCGAATCGCAAAGATTTGTTATCTTCAAATGGAACGAATGTTTCATCCGTTTTTCTTTTATGATTAGATTAAGCAAATACTAAATAAAATTTTCATTTCCACCATATTTCTATTAATAAAAATATAATAAATAAAGTTAAAAGAAATAATATTATATAAATAAATAGAATATTTGTACCAATTTCAAATCATTCTCATATTGCGGTTTTGATTAGTCCGGTTAGAAATTAATATAAATTCTTTAAGTTTTTAGGTACTAAATTATTATTATATGCAACAGTTTTTTTCTCTTTTTTTTTTTACTTTATACAGTCAAGTCTCATTTTGTGTGGTTTATTTATATTTCATTTAGTTACTTGATTAGTCAGGTTTCAATCAATCCACAATATTGACGAAATCCGGACTATGCGAGATATTGGTGTATTTTTATAACAATGTTTCTCTTTACTAAACTTAATCTCTAATTATAATATTGACAATAAATTTGCATTTAAATTAGTAAAGAAAAATAGAAAAGAGTAAATGAATAAGCGTACCGACGGATTTGATTTGTTTCATTTAACAAATTGAAATATTTCTGCTAATTATAATTTTGACGAAAATATGTTCACAACTTATCGATAATTAATTAAATTATAATAATTATTAATGTAAAATTCATTAATTATGTTTGTTCTTTAATATATAGAACAATTAATAGTATTGTTCAATAAGAATTTACATTTCTTACTTCACTATTATAACATATCATGGCAATTTTACTAAATTTGAAAATATCAATAAAAACTAAGATTTTACGAAAATATGACTGAATTTAAGTTATTGTTACTTCTTTTGTATCAATTGTTTTATTAGCCGATTTAAAGTATTCCAACAAATTGTTTCATAGACAATTTTATTTTTATAAATTTTATAGTTTTTTTTATTTGAAATATTGACTATTTTTTATAACATTTAAAAAAAAACGTTCTAACAGTTCAAACAAATTAATTAATTGACACTATTATTAATCATTTAACACGTAAAACGCAGACAATAATAAATAAATTGCACTTTCATGTTGTTTCGATTCAAAATGAAAGTGAATTCATTTTTTTTTATTAGATTTGATGTATTCATAACACAACAATATAAATCCGATGATTAAATTCTAAACGTTCTTTAATGTGCCATAACTTTTGATATATGCAAATCACCTTTTATTTTTCCTTTACATTAATTTTCGAACGTCCGAAGCGGAGATTCTCAGAAGCAATCGAAATTTGGCTTCCAGTATTATAAAATAAATGGCATTCCGAATCACATAATTCCCTTAATTTCCTTTAATAGTCAGATAATAAAAAAAAAATCTATTTAGTTTTTTTCTCCGCTCCACAATTAAATAGATTGTACACTTTTAATTAATTGCTTTTAGTTTTTCTCCTTAATGTTCAATTTTTGTGGTTATTTTTATTTGTGTTTCTTATCTGAATTTGAGGATTTATAAACGATATTTTTCCTATTAATGTGATTGCCTGAATTGAAAATGAACATTTTATATTCGGTATGCGACGACGCATTCCGAATAAACGAAAAACATGTTTCACTTTAATTGATTTTTATTTCGTTTGATACATCAAGCCAAGCAGCAGCGTCTAAGTTTCGCTGGAAAACGCATTTTATGTGGAATTTACGTGCGATGATGACACTCGTTGTTGTTTAGAATGCGAATTCGATTAGAGTTTTATCGTTGGGTGGTTATCATTAGTTTATAGTTGTTATTTGTGTTTCATTGAGTTTCGATAAAGCAAGTACGAATTGTACTTTTTAAGTAATTTAAATTTATTGATAGTTTTAGTTAATAAGAAGTTTTTGGTTTCAAGTCTTTACTTTTATAAATTTCTATTTATTTAGAATTTCAATTATATATTTTATTATCCACATAAATTATTTTTTTTTATAATAATCAATTGCAAAGAATCTAAAAATTAATGTACAGTACCTCGCTGAAACTTTTTCAAAAATACACATCTGGGACTTCTCTTCTCATTGTCACTCGTTATGCGAAACGTCGCTCGTTAAGCGAGTAATTTTTTGTACTATTCATTTTGATCGTTAAGCGAAATGCTCGTTATGCGAGGTTCCACTGTATCAGATTTTATTATTTGAAATTATTAGTTTTGTGGTATTTTTCTAATCAACTACTAAGTATAAGGTTAAAATATCAACATTCAGTAGCTCATTAATTTACTATAAACTTATATGTAAATTGGACGCAAAACCTTTTGTAATAGTTGATCTTTTTTATTTGATTATATATGAAATTTTCTTACATTTCACAACAGTTTTTAAATTAACTTAAATTATGTCAAAACTAATTTATCAACTTTTATTAATTCAAATTATTGCTGTTATTTCACAGTTTCACAGATTTGTTCAAAAACAACTGTCAATTACATGAAAATATATCAATTTTTGATGTTAATTTTACCTTTAAAATGTAATTTTATATAAATAATTAGCAATTGCAATAAGTAGATAAATGTAAGTAACAAATAAATGTTCGTAAATATTGATCATGTTTGTTATGAAATGAAACAAATTACATCAAATTTCATTTATCAGTATTTCCTTCTAATATACAATAAAATTATATAAAAATATGCAATTATTGATTAAATTTTTTTAAATTAATCACAATTACTATATTTTATTACTTTATTTATTCCATTCCTTTATATTTATTTTGAATTTGTTAAAATATATGGGTCACCCATCCGAGTATTATCCACGGCGTTCATTGTTTTACTTTGGAAATATGACATTATTTTGCTATAAAACAGATAATGATTCCTATCATTTCATAACTTAATCAACTATTTAGCAATTTATTATAAAATTATATAAAATCTGTAATTATAGTTCAAAATTAAAAAAATATTACATATTATTATTTTCTTGAACATTTTCCAATTATTTCGAATTTGATTAAATATGTCACCCTTCCGAGTATTATCCACAGAACTCGTTGCTTTACTTTCAAAATTTGTAAATCAATCTTTAATTATTAAATGATTAACTACAAATAACAAAAATATTTGCTCATATTTCAGTATGTTTATTTTGTCATCACATGAAAGTATTTTTCTATAAAATTAGTGCAAATACATATACTACTTGTTTTTCCGCTTTATATTCTTTTCTTCAATGCTATTTAATCCGAATTTGAAAATCATTCAAGAACATTAAACATTCTATAATTAACTATTATTATTGTTATAAATTTCTATAATTGATTGTAAACATAACTTATTATTTCGATCCTCATTCGTACTTCCTATTTATCCTAAATATGACGAATTCACCCATTAGAGCAAAATGCGTTACTCTTTAAATGTGTAGACTCATTAGGTATCAGTAGAGTATTGCTATGTTTTCATGTGGTTTTTTAATCAAATACAAATTACGTCAAAATTCGTGTATTAAAATCATTTTCTCAATAGTTGAACTTTATTTTTTCTGCTCATTTTATACTCTACTTATCCAGTATATAACAAACAATTTTGATCACACATCTATGCATTATAACACACGTTATGTACTTTTTAAATACGTCAAACATCAATGGTATAAACAACACAAATTATTGCTTTCATTACACAACATTTCTTATATAATAAAATGCATATAATACACATTGAAAGTAATCAAAATAAGAATGACTTAATAACGTTGCAATTATTGCTGTTTCAAGTTGTTTTTGCTTCTTTTTTTTACGTTGATGCTGGTGTTAATGCGATTCGATATTGCCGATCATAAACATGATCGTATTGGTTTTAAGTACAACAAACTTATGTACACTACGTCTAGCTGCATGGACATCAGCGTTCGAGCTATCAATGACAGCTTAATCGTAATTAACGTACTTAAATTGACATAAATCGTTAATGTGCTGTATATTGGAAAAGCATAAAATCACTTTACATTCAATTACAGCGGACATTCCGACGCGTAACAATATTTTTATAAATAAAAAAAAATCTATTATTTTTATGCGTGTTTCTTTTCGTTTTTAATGCAAAACATATATAAAAGCTTGTTCTTGCAGTTTAATTTTTGGTTTCTATAAACTAAAATGAAGATTTCTATGAATACAATAGAATACATCTTGATAATGTTGAAACATTAAAAAATAATACATTTTTATTTTAATTGAATTTGTTTCTTGGTCTCTAAAATTTAATAAATCAACAATAGAATACAGGTACGAACGAAATTCTATAAGCTCTAACTTGTTACAAGGAGATATATAGTGAAAGAAGCAAATTAATTGTACAAATAAAAATTGATAATTTCTTTAATAAAATATAATATTTTTGGATGATTTACTATCTGTGTTGTTGCATTTTTATTATATAATTGTGATGTCTACATTGAAAAGTAAGTATTTTGTTTATTTTAATTTATTTTTTCAAATTTGTGCAGTCAGTAATACGGAATTTAACATATATAAAAATAAAAACCACGATAAAGTGTAAGATAAGTATATTTTGATTTATCTTACGAACAAATTCGACTTACGATCAACCCTTTGGAATGGAACTAGTTCGTAAGTCGAGAGATACCTGTACAATCATCTACGCATCTTCTTATGTACTTTACACAATAACTGCAAAATCAATACAAATTGCCTGACATTTTTAACTTAATTTAAATTTACCAATTGTAAACTAAAATTTATGAAAAATTATGTTTTGGATTGACTAATTTAAATAAATTTATATAAAAGTAATAAAAAGTAACCATATATTTTGACAATAGAATTTGTAATAAGATTAAAATTTATCAAATGTAAATTACATTTATAAAATCTTATAGAAAACATTGTACCACTTAATATATTCCAATACTTTGGACTGTTTGAAACCGGACTAAGCGAGATCTTTAATATTTGTTGTTTTATAAATATAAATAACACAAAAAGATACTTGAAGGAAAAAAAAACTGATCATTTACGTATAAACATAAAAATATTTCTGGACAATTTTTTTAGAATAAATTTTTATGTTGCTCAATGAAAAATTAGTTTGTTTTAAATATTTCAAACAGAATAATAGTAAAACCGTACTGATCAAATCGACACAATGCGAGATATACTCCAAATTATAGTTGAAAACAATGTACAAATAATAATAAATTTGATAACTAGATTTGTAAAAAATGCACCTGATCCACTCTATTTTAGTTTTATCACTTTTCTCGCTTTACGGATACTTTTGTATAGATTCTGAAATAATATTTTATAAAATAACTAAAAAATGTTAATAATTAGATTTTTATTTCTCAATAGAAATATATCAAATGTAAACAAACATTTATAAAATCTCTTTAAGAACTTTGTTGTTTTTTTTTTAATTTCTACTCAAAAATTGAATTTAAAACAATGTATAAGGAATATTAAATTTGATAATTAGATTTGAACTTCTGTAGACTTTTAACATTATTCAAAACAAACAGTATTTTATGCAATGACTGAAAAAATACTACAATTAGATTTTGTATTCTAATTGTAGTATTTTTATAACTTAATGTAATCCAAATATTTATAAAATCTCCTTAAAAATGCAATTGAAAAATGCACATACATAATTCACTGCTACACGTGTTAATCCAAAACGCGCATCTTCTTGTGATGAAATGGTTCAAAATCGACTAACAGAATCGTTTGAGTTTGAGTAATGTTTTCAAATCGAACCAACGCCGTTCGAACTGCTTCGAAAATCGCATAAAAACGACAGCACAAAAACAGGTTTTACTGTATCTGGCTATCGACCATAGATCTTTCCATCTAAATTTTAATTTAACACAGTTCTTACAATGTATTTTCATTAAATATAACAGTTATTTTTGTTGGTTTAAACTTATCATTTTAAGAGTGATTGTGTCAAAAAAATGTGTAATGCTAAATTAAAAGGAATATACATATATATACCATTATAAGTAAAGTGAAGAGTGCACAGTATGAGTAAAAGTATAAAGGTGTTCAGAATGCAGTCATATTAATTTCTGAACTCCCGAAAAACATGTACTTCATTCGTTTTCAGCAAAAGATAATACAAGTCGGAATTACTAAATAATTATTTATCGATTAATTAATGTCAATGATATTGAAAATATAACAGTTATTTTTATTTCTTAACACAATATAAAGAAATATTTGTTAGTGAATAAACAAAGTAATAATAATTAGAAATTTCTAAATCAGATCAATTTTGATTATTAGAAGATAGAAAATATTTACAATTGCAATTTCAGAGATAAATATAATTTGGATAATATTAATTAAATTAAAATTGTTCTAAACACTTCACCTAATTAAGATCCAATTAATAATATTTTGTAGAAAACACATCAATTTGAAGTTCTAAGAAACGAAGAAAAAGCATATTCATTGGTATTCCTAAATGTTTCGAATGCATTTGTACAAATATGTTATACAGGTTTTACAATCTAGAAGCTAAATTTTTCACATACTTTTTCAACAAATTCTTATCTAAATGATATACAATTTCAGCTAAATCTAAAAAAAAAATAAGTTAAGCTATGCCCATTTGATCACTAAATGTTTGAAATTGAGTGAGACTTGGAAAAATAAACTCAAATTACTTCTAGTGTAAAGTGTATTAATGCCCTATGATTATTGATTAAAATAACTAACAAAAAATTGATCAAAATAACACATTTTTGTATGCACCTAAATTATAGATAAATCATACAAACTATTACGTGATAACTTACAATTAACTAAAGAAAATAAGTTGTATACGTTCTATTATTAAACAAAATCTGTTTGGACTTATATAAACGTTTTAATCTAAGAAATATGATAAAATGTTGAGAAATAATAATGGTATATAAAGGTTTTCAAAGAACTATAAAGATAGTCTCTGCATTCGCATATAAATATACTTATTACAGAAATACCACGCAACTCAAAAACTGAAATGTTTCAAATAACTGCATTTACAAATTCATTAAAGAACTAAAATGTATATTATATACATTTTAGTTCATAACTGTAATAAGTTTAATTAATTGTTAATCACTGTTTTTTAGAACAGTTTATAAATAAAATCAATCAAACATAATTGATTTTTTTATTATGTGTATTGAATTTACAATATTATTCCTTTTTTGTAAACATCCCAATGGAAGTTTTTACCATTATATTCTTCTGTAATTTGCTGCCATCTTGTAAGTTAACTTCAGTAGTATATTGATGCTCTGCAATTCCACTATTTCCTTTGACTGTGAATCTGCTGCTATCCTTAACACTATCATTGTGCATCGACTTGCCTGAAGGTCCAAATACTGAACCTCATTCATATCACTGTCCATTTGTGATGAACAATGGCCCTATTGCTACAAGCACCGAAAGGGCTCACAAAAGGCCTGGTTTGAACAGGAATCGAACCGGCGCCCACGGAATCGTTTATGTATTTATACTGACTTGCAATGAAAATACTCTAATTCTAAGTATGCATCAGCTTGAAGTTTTCTGTAAAAAGTCTCAATGTACATTATAAAATTCTTTACACATATTGTTAATTTTCAATTCAAAATATTTATTTTATTACAAATTAATTTGATAGAATTCAAAATATACTTTTTTACTGATTTCATTCAATTTTAAACAATTTTAGCAATGCAAACATCAAAAATGATTGTAAAATTTGAAATAAAAAGTATTTATATTGGTTAGTTCAGTTTAGCTATTTTAATTAGTTCTTCTATTGTTACAAGTCTTACTTTTTTAACTACAGTGTATGAAACTATTATTTTGTATAATTAATTAAAAAAAAAACATAATTTATTTATTGCTAATAATTCTATTATTAGTTATATAATGAAGTCATGACAAGCGTAATGAACATTTTGGATCATGTAAATTTTACATTTATAAATGAAATTTGTAATTTACAAATGTAAATTAGAGATTTAGAGATGATTACAAAATGAATGTTTTTTTTGTACATTAAATCTATGATTAATGAACAAATCACAGTGTAAAATTAAGAGGTAATTTTCTGATGTGTGATTATAACAATACAGGAAATAATTCGGATTTATAAAGTTCGATTTGATAATTTCAAAATAAACAAAATGTTGTCGTAAGCCCGACAACCGAATGACCGTCTATTGGAATCCCGACTATATCAAAATCTTGACAACCATAATCCCGACAAACATAATCCCGACTATATCAAAATCCCGACTATATTGAACATTTTTACAATAACATTTTTAAATTATTTCGGAGCGTAGTCACCTTGTTCTACACTTTTATTATTAATAACAATAAATTATTATTAATTATCTTGAATTATTCATAATAAACCATAACAATATGAAATTATCTCAAATACAATTAGATTATTAATTGTTATTATTTTTTATTAATAACAATTTAAAAGTCACTACGCTCCGGAATAATTTGAAAATGTTATTGTATACATTTTCGATACAGTCGGGATTATGGTTGTCGGGATTTTAATATAGTCGGGATTTCGAATGTCGGGATTTCAATAGACGGTCTTCCGGTTGTCGGGCTTGTGATTGCCACCAATTTTATACATATATTAAGGTATATTTTTCCTTTATACAGTCAAATCTCTTCTAATGCGGTTTATTTATACTTTATGTGTGTGTGTGTGTCACTTAATAATACCGCTGAGTTTTTGATAATATTTACTGCATTTATAAATTGGAATATCAAGAAAATGTTTCGTCTGTATATTTTATTGAGATAATATCAACTATGATTGCAATATCAAAAAAATAACAAAATTTAACATTTTCATATATAATTATAAAAAAATAATTGCTGCAAAGACAATAACTCTTTCTTCTGTTTCTGTTTTCTGTTTAGTTTCGCAAATTTTCTGATTATGTAACTAAGTTTACATGAGATAAGAAATTTTTGGAAAGAAATGCGCAACTAAACTAAATTAATATTTTGATTACGTTATAGAAACTTCGCTGTAGGAAATAAGACGAATTTTCAGAAATAGATTTATTGTCCCTTCTCAATATGATTTTTTCAGTAATGTTTTATAAATTTTGTGATCTAAAAGTTTAATAAATGAAAGAGAATTTATTTATGTTTCCACTTTTATAATTAGTTATAACTGATTGAGAAATGCCAATAAATGTACAGTGGAACCTCGCTTAGCGAGCAAAATAAATTGTAAGAAAAATGACTCGCAAAATGTTACGCATTATCGTATGTAACATATGGGGAAAATTGTTACACAATACGAGTAAAAATCCGGAAATTTTAGAACAGATTACGCTCGTTAAGTGAGGTTGTATTTACTATTAACAATGAATTTTTTACTGAAATAAGTATGTTTTCTGTTTAGTTCAAAAGCTTTACTAATAAATATGTTTAATATAAATCAATATTCATCAATCTATGTTCTAATTTTTAGAAATTTATACATTTTTTTCCATTTTTTTATAATTATTTAGAACTTAGTAAAAAATGCCAATAAATGTATAATTAATAAATTCTGTAGATCTAAATTTATATTGATACAATTTAGGAAAGGACCATTAACAATTTTACTGAAATAAGTATGTTTTCTGTTAAGTTCATAAACTTTGCTTTGATTTTTATTTTTTAAAAATTTATTTATATTTTACAATTTAAAAAATACCAATAAATCTTATATTTAAAAATACAACATATGTATATTCATATTAAGTATAATAATAAACAGTCTTTTTGCCTTATAAATGTTTACATTAATTTTATATAATAATTACAGGCAGCAAAATATAAAAAAACATAAAATCATATTACAGTGGAACCTCGCTTAACGAGCATTTCGCATAACAAGAAAAATGATTTGTAAGAAAAATGACTAGCTTAAGAGAAGTCCCGGATTGTGCGCCTGCTACAACATTTTTAAAACTTGTGTACACATATTATGTGTACTTTTGAATATGTTTCACTATACGAGTAAAAATTAGGAAATTTTGGAATGGTTTAAACGAGGTTTCACTGTATTATACTTTACTGAAACATTATATTTTCTTGAAAAGCATTTAACTAAACGCTCAAATGTTCCATAGAAAGATGAACATTTTTTTGTACTAAAACAAATATATTTTCTGTTTCATAATATAAACTTTACTTTGATCTATATGTTTATAAACATAATAAATCTATGGACATCAGAATTATTTCTTTTTTACGAATTTTCAGAACAGAAATTTATTTTCCACTTTCGATCTTGTTTTAGAGGTCCGGTCTCGGCTCTTAATTTATGGTAATAGGATACAAAAATGTGGTCAGCAGCGGCCAAAAGGAAAAAGGGGGTGCGTCGGAGCGCGGCGCGGCCCCCGCCGCCCGCGGCACACGGCAATAGGCGGGGCTCTGGCACCGCTTTTACGGCGCCACCGCCGCTTCAGTCGCGGCTCCGAACGCTTCAACAACGCAACACCGTTTTCACTTCACACCCAAAAAACAAACCCGATTGATTGATTAATATACATTCTTTTCTTAATTCAGTTCTCGTTCGTTCACGTTTGTCCGATCCATTCGGAAAAGGACCAGAAGGACCTTAAGTGAGTGCACTATAGTATTGCTTTGTTGTGGAAGGAAATAGAAAAAAAAAGTGCGCGAAGTATCATCATCTGAGACCCGACGGAACGCTGAAGACTTGAAGCACAGAAGGAGAAAGGATTTCGTTCCAACTTTGTCGACGATAATTAGCAAGAAACTGCAATTAAACGGTGAGTGGCTTTTCACGCATTAATTGCAATTAGAAACCCAATAGGATTATCAAGATTTGTTAGATTTGTCAACATATTAACAACTTTATCAACTAAAAACCAAAGTTTTGCTTCAATTATATGATTATAATTCAAATACTAATAAAACTGTATTTATCATTAAAATACCTAAATTTAAATAAGTTATAAATAATTATTTTAACATATTAGATTATAACGATTAATATTCTCTTATTTATTATTACTATTATAAAATAAAGTATACATGAAAACATATTAATTCTAAATAATTATGTTGCATAAGTTACAAAATAAGGCATTTCTACATTTATAAAACAACAAATTATAGAATAGATAAATTTTACTTAAGTATACAAGAAATATCACGATATGTGAAATCCTATTAGAATAATAATAACATTTTTTGCAACAAATTACCATAATACAAACTCTACTAACCATAGTTCTTTTTATCCAAATCCTATTAGATTCTATTCAAAAGCTTAAATTTCATAAATTGTAATTTCGAAAACAAATTTATGAATCATTATTATCCCAAATTTGTGCTTAAGATACATATTTTATATTATTTAACATATTTATTAGTCAAACCAAATGTATGTAACTTTTTAAAAATATTTTCCAACATAATATAGAATGAATCTTCAGATTTTTGCAATAAATCAATTTATCAATTATAATTTTTGTTACTTACAAATTTAAAACGTTCTTTCCCTTACAGAAAATTTAACATTAAACTATAGTTTATTAACATATGATAATTAATTATTCGTCAATATTTAAAATTGTCACATGATGCAATATAATGTAATTTAAAACCAAGTTAAAGAGAAATCATAAAATTGAATAAGAAACAGTTATTTTGTTATTAATCAAAATTATAATACATACAAATTATACGTAAATAAATTAATACCTCGTATAGTCCGGATTATGGGTTTGAAACGGCACTAATCGAAGTAGTAAATACATACAAAGGGACAGACTTTACTCTATAAAAGTAAAAACCGAAATAAAATTGTGTGTACGACTTTTTCAGAATTTATTTTTATATTGATCAATTAAAACGTATTTTGAAATATTCAAACCGTACTATAATGAATCCGGACTGATCAAAGCCGGACTATGTGAGGTATTGTTGTCAATTCAACGTAACAAAATAATTTCAACAAATTCTTTAAATAAGAAAGAATATATTTATTATTATTGCATACATGTATGAAATTTTTCAAAAAAAATATGTAATCAAAATGTTTATTTATTGACATTTTCATATATGATATATGTTGAAGAATATGCAAGCATTTAAATTATCTCTAATAATAAATAAATTTTCGAAATTACCGTAATTCTACTATTAACTTTTTAATAAAGTGCTGTTACACAACATAATCAAAGCGAAAGAAAAATCGTAGTTTAAATTTACGCAACGCACTTTATCACATTATCTACCAAAGCTTGCAAAATAGGAAAAAAAAAAGCAGTAATTGTATTGACTCCAGGGAAAAGTATTTTATCTCTTGTAATAATGATAACATTGTTTTATACTCAACAAATTTTAAAATATTTTCCGCTTTAAACGTTGCAATTACATAATAATTACTATCGTTTTAATTCCAAAAGCATTAAACTTTAATTTGAACAATTAAAAGTCATATTATTTATAATGGTGTATGAAACATGCACAATTAAGGTGCAATTTGTTTTGATAAAGGAATATCATGTAAATGTAATAGTAAAAAAGTGCTATTTTTATTCCATTCATTTGGTTATTTTTTGCTTCAATGACACATGTCATTGATTATCCGCATTATACGAATGTCAAATAAAAACTGACATGAAAGAAAACAAAATGGTAACGCTTCTTTTGTGACAATGCCTATATTAGAGATTATTTTAATTTACGTTTTATTAAATACAAATTTAGGCAATATAATTAGAAAATATTTCAGACATAAAAAAACTTTAGTATTTGTCCAAATTAGTGACAATGAAAGATAGTAAATAAATAACTTGAATTTTTTAAAATCTTAACTACAGATATAATATTTTTAATATATATTTGTGATTTAAAAGTGACATCTTAATTAATTATGATACAGTGTGGAAATTATTCCAAGTCTGTCTCATTGTTATTTGGGACTAAAATAATATCCTATTTTTCTAGATAAAACACAAAATAATTTTTCGAGAATTTTGAAAAAATAAATTGAAAATGTTTCGTCCAAATTAGTGCCAATAAGAATTAGTAAATATGTCTTAATTTACATCTACTGATATGATAAAAAAATGATTGCAAACAGTAATGTTTTTAATACGTATTTGTGATTTTTAAATGTCATCTATTCAGCAATTGACATCTTATAAAAGTTAATCATCATGCAGTGTGGATTTTATTTAGATGGGTGATATTCTAAGAGTCTCTTTTTGTTAACTTACTAAAATTCAATCTACTAGAAAAGACTGTATTGATTGTTATTGCTTAATTTTTATTTATTTATAATGGATACTATAGTTGAAAGGAAACTTTTTTTATAAATTTTCTAACTTTTTAATTAATTTACTTAAATGCATAAAACTTATAAATCAAATATTTGTAATCTTTATTTAACCATCTACAATTGAAAATATGAGACAAGATGACTTGCAGAGTTCGGCATCGATCAGTACGCATACATTATAGTACGGTTTGAAAATTTCAATTTAATTGAGCAAAAAGATATTTTTAAAACATAGGTTTTTTTTTGTGCTTAAACAGTTAAGTCTCCTTTTGTCCGTACATCTCCTTTTGTATGTACATCAATACTTAATCAATACATAATCCGGCTTAGATTAGTGCGACTACAAAATTATTTGTTATATATAATTGATTATACTGTCAAGTCTTTTTTGTATAGTTTAGTTTTAGACGGTTTCAAAAACCTCGATTAGTCCAGTTTAAAACAGTGGATCCAATTATCTGGACTATGCGAGATAATAGTTTCATATTATTAAATGTTAAAAGTATTCTATTTATTAATTCACTTAGATGATACTTGTAGATATATGTATAAAAAAATATTCAAAAATTTGGAAAAATGAGAGAACAGTCTCGAAAATATTTCTCAAATTCTCGTTTGTCGAGTTTCAAAGAAAAAACAAGTAGCTTATGAATGAATTAGTAGGCGTTCAAAATATTCAATACACGTCAAGGTTCCCATCGTTTTACTTAAAAAAAAGAAACTGGACCAAATAGCCTTTTTTCCTCTTATATTTATAACCTAAATTTTGATAGCGTTTATCGTAAAAACAAACAAATAAAAATAAAAACCCTAAGTATTATCCCCCCTTGGCGCCGCGGTCCCATTTCGAGTTTAATTAATTAATTAAGCATGGGGTACCAATTAAGAGGCGCATCGAATTGGAATCGTAATAAAACGGTTTTTCCCTTGCTCCTTCTTCTCCTCGTAGTCTTCCTTTGGTCTTCTGAAGCAAGGCGACCGCAGTCAATTAAATAATTAGGTATCATCTCCTTCTTCAATCTCTTAGAGAACGAAGAAGGACGAGTTCGTTCTCTTGTTGTTTCGCTTTCTTTTCGTTTCTTGTTGTTTTGTTCATCTTTTCTTCTCTTTTTTTGGTACGTATTTGTATGGGTATAATATAGGTAAACCCTTTGAGATCTCGGCATCTAGACACGTGTTTAGATCTGTATCTCGTGTCGTCGAGATATCGGGATGGTGGAAGGTATTTACACACACTCGGCACCGATTTTTATAGAGAAATCAAATTGATTTTTGATGTCCGAAAATGATATCATCATCATCATCTCAGATCGATCACCTGTTCAATTTATTTTGGTGCTCCTTTCTTGTCGTATTCCTTCCTTGTTCCTCGATGGCCATAATTCAGTGTCGAAGTCCGCCCACCAGGATTTCCATCGTTCGCAGAAATTAATAGTCCTGTTGTCCTTTCAAATCTAGTTCTTTTCATTTACAATTCAACAGTTGATATTGTAATGCAATGTTTATACTGCTAATACCAGTTAAGGTACGAACACGTAGAATGCAGGTTGTCCGTTATCTTGAAGCCCAAGATTCGAGAAAGCGGCCTACTAGAGTTAAATTAATAATGTACTTGTCACATGTAAAATGCGGTTTATATACGTAACATAAAAATTAACATCCACCAATATCTGATTATGGATGTAATCGATTATTTTTAAGTATTGGCTTTATTCCATTTTCATTACTCAATCAAAATCATTTTTATAAGTAAAATTCAATCCAAAATTAAATTAAAAAATCAAATTTTAAGAAGTTTCCATTCTTAAATACTAACTTTATTCCATTTTTATTGCTCAATCAAAATCATTTATAAAAAAAATTGTATTTTAACTTTCATTACTTCATCAAAATCATACTTAATATTAATTTAAAATAAGCAAATATTATTTTAAAATATTGACTTTATTACATTTTTATTACTCAATCAAAAAAATAAATAATTCAAAATTAATTTAAAAAAATACAACATTTGTTGATAAACCAAAATTTACAACTGATTATTGTTGAGTATAGACTTGATTAAGAATTGACTTAATTTTAGTTTTATTTCATGAATCAAAATCATACGTTTAATCTTTTTATACAAAATTAATGCAAATATTGCTTTCAACTTGGTCTTTTTTAATATTAACTTTATTTTCAACTATTAAAAACCTTGTTTGATTATACAAAAAAAAATAATTAAAGAATATTAATAATACAAATTAAAATAAAGAGTACAAAATAACAGAATTTATGCTTTGTTAACAATGTAAAACTTTCGTTATAAAACGTAAATTATTATTAGAAATTATAGAAAATTTACTATCATGTTTTCAAAAACTATTTTAGTCAATAAAAAATACTGTTTAAATCATAACAATAATTCATTAAAACAAAAAGATAATTTGTATACATAATGTCTGAAAATTATTTATTTTCAATTAATTTTATTAATAGCAAAGAAGAAGATTATATTGAAAGTATGGGATTATTCCTGGGATTTCCAGCTCAAAAATTCTCGGGAAATTTTCAGTGATTCTCAAAGTCGGGGTCTCGAAATGTACTTGAAGGGTCGCAGAAAACTGATGACAGACGGGACGGTATGTTTTCCTACGTTTTTCTACAAATATCCTTTTTTCGTGAGGTCCTTTAATTTTTTTAAGGGGGTCACGGACCAAAAGTTTGAGAATCACTGACAAGTACTTGACAAGTAATACATACAGTAATTAAACTAGATAAATTAGTAAAAGATACATAAAGAGAGTTGTTTATAATTATAGCAAAAAAAATGGACAATATTTTCATCCCAAAATATAAATAATTGGTATTTGTTTAGTACATGAATGCGATAATTATGTAATTAATTATACATGAATTAAAGAAAAAAAAGTGTATATATAAGTCTAATACAATGCACTCTAAACACAACACTTGTTGTTTATATGGCGGAACGCTTTGATTTGTTGTTTATAGCTTAAAATAATCGCGTTTTCTGACATGCTTTTGGTATAATTACAAAAAAACCTACTTTCAGTATAACTTGTACACCATTATCTATTTAGTTTAAACAGTGTATATAGAATGTTCACAAATGTACAAAAGTTTCCTTCCTTTCGCATTAGAAATTCTATTTATGTATATTCTTTATTTTACCACTCGCGTAAAATGAGCAACGAAACGAAACGCGAGATAACGAAAATAATTATTAAAGAACAAACAAACATTGGTAAACTTACGTAATCTCGAGTCGTAAAATTATCGAGCGTTTATGTTTAATTCAGCAACAAGTTAATTTACGTGTACAACATTGACGAGCTATTAGATACTAATGGATTTATTGGAAACAAATCATTATTTTAATAGATATATCAACTAATGTCTCTGTATTATATTACTTAGTAATTTAATTATTAGTAAATATTTTTGTAAATCTTTTAAAATGATTATATTTTTAAATATTTATTTTATTAAATTTGATTAAAAAGTATTTTTTTCGATTATTTATAAATATTTTGTACTTGATAGTTATAAAATGTATTATCTAAAATTACTTGAATATACTGTTTTCTTCATCAATGAGACATTAGACAATTTGTATGTACAAAAATATACTCAATTCTGCATTGAAACAATCCATAACGTTAATAGGATTAAACGAGTTATTGTCGTATTTCGATATCAGAATTAGATTATTATAATTACAATAGTATTGCAGAAATACCTCGCATAATCTGGATAATCGATTCCGTCAATATACCGGACTGTTTGAAACCAGACTAATCGAGGACTTTAAACCGCATAAAAATAAACAGCACAGAAGTAAACTTGATTATATTAAGTAATAAACGATATTTGTATACAAAAATACACTTGTTTAGTGATGTTTTTTTTAATGTATTTTTATTTTGTTCAATTAAAGTTTACTTTGATTTGCAACCGGTCAATAGAGAATCAGGACTGATCGAAACACAACTGATTGGAACCGGACTATGCAGTATCTATTGCAATAGTTGCTTCGGCAATACATATACTAAAATTGGAACAATACAAAGAAGATTAGTATCTATTGCAAATATCATTTAATATGTGGCAAATATTTTGGTCACAAGATTTTACACATTTTACTAAAAGTTTGAATTTGCCCTTTGTGTAAAGTGTCAAATTGTTTTTTTTTTTGGGGGTTTCCAACACTTTAGTGAACAAATGGCGGAAAATTCAAATCTTGCGTTAAACTTATGAATTTTATAATACTTTACTTTATGAGTAAACAGATTAGCGCTTTAGATGCTTTCCTCGCATAGTGCGGTTAATTGATTTCGCAATATCCAACATTGTTTAAAACCGGACTAATCGAGTACTTTAAAACCTTATATAAATAAATATAAAAAAAAGAGACTGAAAAAACGGATCATTTACTTATAAAATATTATGTTCTGTAACATATTTAGTTTCTTTTGAAAGCAACAGTGAAGCAACACTGATCGAATCCGCATTATGTGAGGTATTTCTGTAAATAAGTCACTTTATCATATAGTTAATTTTAAACGATTTTAGTCTTGGAGTAGACCGCGTTATATCGAGAACCGTTAAACGAACTCTTACTATATATTCATTTTCTCTTTTTCGATTGAATAAATGAAAATCTTATGTTAAAAGCAACTTGATCACACTGTAATTAATTATATAATGACTGATAATAATGACTCATTAATTTAGAATTTGTATATTGTATTGCAAATTGGTCACGGTTCGAAAATTGGACAGTTTCAGGCTCGAAGTTAAAACTAAATGAGCGAACAAAATGCTAAGGCATTCTACATGACAAATAAAACGTACACAAAAAAAAAAGTAAATAACGCGACAGCAGCCGACATATCGGCTTTGCAAATGGAAATATGTCGCTTCCTACGCCGTGTGTACTACACACAGAAATAAATTTCAGTTTTAAAACTGACATAGCGTACATTAGTCTGAATTCCATAGCGACACATTTTTTTTTTATTATTATTATTTTCGCCGCTATACGATATGCGAAAATGAAATAGCGAAATTATTGTTTGCCGTTCGGAACGTAAAACATTGAAAATATAATAATTCTATAAATAAAATATTTATTGCTAATTATCCAATAGATGTGATCTTTATTGAATATATATTCCAATTAGAACCCATGAAGTCATCTGAAGTTGTCGGGCAACGCGCGACAAGCAACAACAAGCCTAGCCTGTTATTCTTTTAGCTCGAATCCCTCGTCCTTCTTCAACTTGTCCTTTCTTCATTTATATAAATGCGGCCAATTAAAAGCAAACCCGACGCGAACTAAAACCTTTTCGTACATTTCTCGAAAATGGGAAAAAATACAAAACAACAAATGTCAATTAGCGAATTTCGTTGTTCCAGTATAATAGTATAAACATTTGTTATTGGTTACCATTCTTATCGAATTGTCTGGAGATAATAACAAAGCAGTTTACTATACGAGCTAAAAACAATCTCGAAATATCTGTAAAGTTTCGTCATGAAATTACTCATAAACCTAATAAATTTATTCTAATTTTATGAATTTATACATTACTTAAAATCTATTTAGTAATTAGATCAAATTTAGTTATTAATAGATTTAAGATAAAATATAATATTTTGGGCGGAAAGACCTCGGTCGTTAGCCCTTTGGCCAGCCTATTACTATATATATTTTTATTGTATGTTAAAATTTATTTATGTATAAATTGTACTTTTTTTTTCTCTTCTTCTTATGTATCGATGTTTTGCCAATAAATTATTATTATTATTATATAATATTTAAACCCATACAATCTAAATTAAATTGTTAGGTGTTATGAGGTAATCGAATGAGTTTAACTGCTACTTGAACTGGTATACTTCTTCAAATATATTCATTTTTCATAATATTCTCAATTATCAATATTCATATCATATTTAAACATATTTTTCAACATACGCTTGATTCATCTATAGCAGCGTTTCTTAACATTCTTGTCTCGTGACCCCACATAATTGTTTTTAGTTGTACTATGACACAATTGTCTTTGACATGTTTATCGCTTTGACACTAGGTGACAGCTGTCATTTCGCGACCCAATCAAAATTTAACGCATCTCAATATAGGTTAGAAACTCTGATTTATAGTTATTAGAGTTTCTAAATTTCGATTGATTATTGCATTTTTATCAAAATCAAACTTAGTTGATTTGTATATTTTAATAATATTATTTAATATACTTACTATACTATACTAGTTTCAAATAGTCCACAATTGTATCATGACTAAGCTAATATTGTTTGATTTTGATATACTGCTTATATTATTTTATGTTTTATACTATTATCCATTATGATGAGAATAATTTTTAATGTGAGCAAATATTTTATCAACTATTTTATACATAGTAATTGTTGCAAAATTTCGTTTAGTCCGACTCTTCGAGGTATTTCTCGTACAGAAAGAATAGTAAATATAAATGTAATTTTTAACATTACTCACCTAGTTTTACACACATTTGCTACAATGCTCAATTTCCATAAATATTATACAGTAATACCTCGTATAGCGCGATATCTTAATTTTAAACCGCACTCTTCGAGATATTTCCCATACAGAAAAACAGTACATTTTCATACGAGTATATTATTTCATTTATTAAGATTTCTAAATCACGTTTGAAAATAATTACATTTTTAATAAATCATTCATTGAATTTGAATATAGATGCATGAAGATTAGATTTTTAAAACAATTATTGATTTTTATGATTTACTTATCAATCAATAGCAATCAATATTAATAAATACACATGTATATATAAATGATTGATTTTCCATTTTAAAAACCTGTATTAGTCCGGTTTCAAATAGTGCGTGATATTAGTGGAACCGCACTGTACGAGGTATTGTTGATATTTTCTTCTGTTTTTTTTTTTAATTTTAGTAGACATTTCTATTAGTTAAATGAATAGACATGTCCACTTTAAACAAACGAATAGACAAACAGAAATGTGTTACAGTTTAAAAGTGTGTTTAACTAAGAAACCTTCAAGAAAAGTGTCTTCACAGGCGCATGTAAAGTACACAAACAAAGACGAAAACCTGAGTCGACGGTCAATACACACACATACACGTACGTATATGTATATATATATAAAATGGGATTCTTGTCCGGTTTTCGATCGTTAATTTTTATTTTCCACTCAAACTGTGTATGTGTGTATGTGTATACATATATATTCGTTTCTACTTTTATTTTTCTCTTCTCTGTGTTTTTATTCATTTTACTTGTCCCATTGAGAAACGAGAAAGGAAAGGTAAACAGTCGTCAGAATCTTCAATATGCTTCGACCTTATTGGACGATGCGAAACAGGTTTATGAAAAACTAAACCGATTTGAAAAAAAAAATCACACTGAATCATCTAGTGAAGAATGTTGGCTTCTGTTAATTCCTTTAAATTATACTGTTTAATAGCCAATAGTTTATTTCTTTTATAGTTTATGTGCTAATAATTAAGATTCATTTAAATTTAAAGAATAGTGAAATAACATTTCAAAAAAATTATATTAAATTATGTAAAATTTATTGAAGTAAAATGGAAGCTGCTTGAATTGAGCTCGAATAAATTCCGAAACACTAACAACAATGTTAATCTTACAACAAAATAATTTTAATACAAAAAAAATAAAAGGGTAAGTTATTAAAAAAAAATGTCTATAGAATTAGAAGATACTTCAATAATTACTTGGCAAGTATAAAGTACTTAGTATTCTACATAATATATATATGACTTACTAAGTAACTAATCAGTTTACTTGGCGAGTACCGAGTAAATAGAAAGCTATTAAGATTGATGAAATCAGTATAAACATTGTACTAGGCAAGTACACGTACAAGTAAATTGGCGAGTAATTAAAATGTTATATGCTACAAAAGTTCAAGTATTAATAATTATGAAACAAGTAACAAAAACATTAATAGTCAAACCGTGTTATTCGATAGTTCTGATACATATGTAAATGGATATTTGATACAAGATTGTTCTCAAAGACGAAAAGTGTTTCACAGAAACCGTGCAATTGAATTACCGTGTTAAACGAGAGCTATTTCTATTTAAGACCATGTTATTCGAGAGTTCTATGCACATATTGATACACGTACACGTTACGCTCTAATCTAATAATAAAATCTTTGAATTTCATAAATATAAAATGAACGTAACAAAATTGAAAAACGAATTAAATAGAATAAACAATTATGTCATCAATCATATTTTTACATAACTGTCACTCACAAAAAAACGCTTGATTTTTTAATAATAAAAAAATGACATATGTCACAAAATTGTTATGTCATATTTTTTGTTTTAAAAATTGGAGACACGGGTATGTCGATGTATGTAAAAATTGATTATACACTTAGAACTATTAAAATATTTAATTGCTAAATCAATCTAATTTAGATGCTAATGAATTTAAACAACGAATCTGATCGATCGACTATCGTTATCAAAATCGATAATCAAAACAGATTCGATAAATTTAGAAAAAAACGAGCATAACCAAATCGTTAATTAATTACACATAGAAATAATCATTATGCATTTCTGAATTCACACTGTATAATTATGCGTCGTCGTCTGCTCGATTTTCATTGCCGCCGGGAGCCGTCGGATCTTAATTGCAGGTAGCTTATGATTCATAAATAATTGAATGGAATTTAATGCTGCAATTAATTACAGGCGCGTAGATGCTCGAATCCATTGATAAATGCAGTACAGTGTATAAATACGAGTATACAGTAATCGATCGTTTCGTTTTATTATGAATAAATCATGCAAAATTGTATAGTTGCAAGAATTATGTACATTGTAATTACATATTTCTTAAGTACATTCAACCCTTTGAATAACACGGTTAATTTATAGAAAATCGTGTTATTTGATACTCCAAATTAATATCAAAATGTATCTATATCCTGAATTATATACAAAACAATAACTCGCATAGTGCGGCTACGATCAGTCCGGATTCAATACTTTGTAAATTCCCAAATTTACTTTGTTTATGTATTTAGTTCGATTTGTCCGCTTTCAAACAGTGCGGGATATTGGTGGAACCATTTAACCGGACTATGTGAGGTATTGCTGTACATATATTCTTAAATTACAAAGAAAAATCAGAAATATCATGTAATTCCAGGATTTCATAAATTTACAAGACTAATAACGCGTACAAAAATTTACTATTTCACAATGTTTAAATACATTAGATTTTACTTAACTCAAATATACGAATAAAAAATATATCTTTAGGCTATCTCTTTAGTTTTTTGTTGAGAGAAATGTGAAGAACAATTTATCTTCTAATAATACGTTATTAGTAAAGTAAAGGTACGTACACACTACTAACGAAATAACTTGTACGGTCGAATCTTACTAATGTTCTTAAACCTTGTAGAAGTATTTGTAATTAAGGAAATAATTGTTGTTGCAAACATTATTTGGTACACGTGTTAGTACATGTCAGTTTAATAATTAACAATTATATTAACAAACAACATTATATGAATTACCTACATAATATTAACTAAATCGTAAAGTGTTTTGAAGTATTTCAATTTTATGTATTGTATATAACAGTGATTCTCAAAGTGTGGGTCGAGACCCCAAGGGGGGTCGCGTAATATATTTTGGGGGTCGCAAAAAAATCTTGTTTTTTCTGCACATACCCATTCTTCGGGGGTCGCAGAAACTTTTTATGTCCAAAAGACGGTCGCGAACCAAAAAGTTTGAGAATCACTGACATAAAAATCACTAACCAAAAAAAACAAGTGTGTACGCAACGTCATTCTGTGTATCTATGTTTTGTAGTCATAGTTACTTTATAAATATTTTGTTTATTCGTGTTGTTATTTTTTTTAACAAAAATCAGATTAATGCTTCTATATTTTTTTTAAATATTATATTATTAGTACAGAAATTCCTCGCATAGTGCGGCTTCGATCAATGCAGATTCACTATCGACCAGTTTGAAGGAATTTAATTCTATAAATAGTACAGTTTTTTTTCTATACATAAATTATTTGATTAGTCCGGATTTACTATGCTGTATATGGAAATTGATTCCTGATTGTATAATGCAGTTACGTTACGGACTAAAATAATAAATAAATTGATGTGTTTCCTAAAAATATTCATTATTCAATCTAAGTTTTTGTATGAATTAACTCAAAACAAAATAATCAAGTGTATACCCAACTTTATTTGTATTTTACACACAAATTGTTTTTAAAGAATCAACCAATGCGATAGCATTAAGTAATGTTGTTTATATAAATTGCTGTTTAATCATTGATTATTTCATTCACAATTATAACCAATTAATGGTTAACTATTAATGTATTCGGGTCGCGTGCAACCGGACAGTAATTAAACGTAACAAAGCCCCATTGTGAGTGAGTTTTTTTTTCTCTCTCTCTCTCTCATTCTCTCGGTAAGTCATGACAGACATTGTTTCTCGCTTAATCCTGGCGTTATTTCTATTTTTGATGTAGACCGTCCTTTTTCGGAACCCGTTCCGCCGCGCGATGCTCCTCACACACACACCATCAATTATATAGAAATAAAAATGATGATGTTTTCCGAACGTTGGAAGGACGAAAGAAAGGGAATTGCGCGCGGCCTTTGCCTTCGTACAATTTACACGGTTGGACATCGGGCTCAATTAATTTTTTTTACGCGCACCGAGAGGAAAACACACGCAATTACCGGCGATGCCGAAAGAATGGAAGGAAGACACGAACGAGCTTCTACTTCTTCTTCGTCGTCGTTGTCGTCTTCTTCTTCGATGATCCGCGCGCGCGAACGATTCATTACCGGCCTCCATAAATCGTCGAATTAAGTGGGTTCCTTTACTTTTGTTATCGTTATCTAACTGTATAACAATTGAGTCGGTGAACAGGGTTTTTGCATTACCGATTAAATGGAATACCCCGCAAAGGCATGTCTTCAAAATGATTATTTATGTGTAGTAATGTACAAGATGTATTTGCAATTTTTAGAAACTCTTGTTGCAACGGTATTTTCATACTTAATTTATAACAAAAAATTTATATTGAAACCTCGGTTCTCGTACAATTCGTTTTCCGAACAAAAACTCAAATGTGATTCAGAACAACCTTTACATTTTAGAATTTCACTACTGATTGTTTATAAATACTATCACCTTGCTGTTTTTATGCAATAATTTAATAATAAGCTAACACAAGCAGACATGAAAACAAATCAATTGTTAAAAAAGACGTTTTGAATTTACAAAAAATATAAAAAAAAAACTATAAAAATTTAGTATAGATTTGTAAAAAAAAAAAATGAAAATTCACAGGTTAAACATTATGTCTCCACCTAAATAAGGATCGGATTTAAATATGATTTTTATTCCATTAAAGAATTTATTGTTTTCTTTGTAAATATTTATACTAAAAAAACTAAATTTACATTATTCTTTGATAAAATAAAATGGGTTACAACTTAATTACAATTGTTGGTTTCGTATCCTCGCGTTGTGGCAATCTAATGGTCAGATATGGGGGTTCAAGGTTTTTCAATAATTCATTCAAAATTCGTTATAATTTCGTTACAAGCATACAAACACTAATCAAATAATAGAAAATAAGTTGAAATGTAATTACAATTAACCGGACTGTTTGAAACTGGACTAATTGAGTTTCTCAATTAGGCTCTAGTCTCTTTTTCTCTAGTTCCTCAATTAGTCCAGTTTTAATCAGTCCGGTATATTATTCAAAAAATAAAGTATTTCAACTTGCAAAAGTTAAGCAATAAATTGATTATAATGTTTAAAATTAACATTTAATTTTTAAGCTTTCCAAAGTTAAGTTAATGGAATATTGATATATTTGATAAAGTAGTTTTAAAGCTTAAATGAAAGTTTAATATTTGAGTTTAAGAAATCCAAGCAACAAATAAGTGTTCAATACTTTTTGATATCTGAAATCTAATATTAAATAAAAGTTTATGATTTGTTACGAAAGTTAGGCAACGAATGGGTAACCATATCTTATATTAATCGAACATAGGTAAATTTAATAACATGAACGTGTAATATTTAAGCTCACGAAAGTTAAGCAACGAACGGGTAATCAATACTTTTTGTTGTTTCAAATTTAATATTCAACAAACTTTGTTATATATGTTAAAGTACTGTTAAAATATGAACATCTTTTTTTAATCTTTATTGTGTCAAGACTTGAACCTGTGGCATACCCAAATCCTCGCAAAACACACCACTTGAAAATCAATAATGTAATCTAACAAAAGTTAAGCAACGAACGGGTGACTAATACTTATTTCTTTTAAAGAACAATCAAATTAAATGAATTTTCATAACTGAAGAATCTCATAGTTAATGGATAGGAAAACATCCTAACGAAGAGATTTTTTAAATCTGCATAATTTCCAGTATATCGGATTCATCATTTTAAACAAATTACGTGCGAAGTGGTCTAAATAGATAGGAATTCTTGAAATGTCTGTTAAATTAAACGTTGGACTGGTTATACTTATACTTATTAAAAGGCGCACCTGCTGTAGCGTGTTTGGAATCATTAGCTTGAAGGAAGAAAATGGCAACACATTTGAAAACAACGTTGAATGGAAATGGTAACTCGTCCACTATATAAACGTGGCTTACTACATTCTCCTCTTAACTATTCTGATCTGAGACACACAAAATGATGTTAACAATGTTATAGATTATGGACAACTTATATGTTAATCTGTTTGCTTGTAGTTATCATATAAGTAAAAATACGGATTTAGTAGTAAACATTCTCAATTTTAATTTAAGTATAAATTCTAATACCTAAGTACCACGAATGGGTCAGAGTGACCAACCTGATATGTGTTTTCATTCGTATTCTATTGTAATTTAACTGCGGAGGTTGACCTTCTAGCTATTTCAGTATTTTCTAGTGAACTTTTTGCTAAAAAAACATAGTTTAAATGATGTTAAATTAATTAAATGATAAGAATTAATCTGTGTTTGTTGTAAATATCAATAATTTGATGTTTAATAAACAGGTCATTTTGACCCACAATGGTACTTTTGTATTATTTATTTATTTGTCCGTAGTTACATTAATTAATAGTTTTACTAGTAGTAATTAAACATTAAAATTAATAATATTTTCCATTTTCCTCGCAAATTCCAAGTGTAAATTTAAATAAATTAGAATAAAACAATATACATATAACGTTGAGTAAAAAATATTTACTTATTTTATGCATACAAAACGTTATCGAACGGTGGGCGTTGAAAACTGTTGGCGTTATCCTCGGACGAAGATAAAGTTATCTGCAGAACGAAAAGTGATTAATACCATGCGGACGTTCGTATGCAACAGTCCAAAAAAGTAGTCAAACAATCGGTTTTCGCTTCCCAGAAAATGATGAACGATGAATGAAAGGAGTCCACTTCCTAAAAGTGCACGCATTCCAATACCATTGTCTCATTTATTTTATTTTTTACTTAAGAGAAGGACGAAACTAAACGAGAGAAGAAAGAAAAAACAGTACATTTCGAGTGAAAGTTCGACCGTGAAATTCTACCAATTAATGAATGACCGTTTTTTTTTTCTTCTTTCTTTCATTCTTCTCTTCGTACTTGATGGTATCGAAGGAGGGCTCCGGGTTATTAGCCAAAGTCGAAAGCTACTTCCGGTGGTAATTGATTCTGCACCAGGGGGGGACTATTACCTGTGTCAGGTATCCTTACCACAGGCGCCAGCCATTGACAGTTTATTGTTTACTCCAGAAAACCGATCCGAGATTAGATACGCCCTTCAAAAACACCCCCTTGACAGACGGAACGAAGACGAAGAGGAGAAAAAGTAGAAGAAAAAAAAAACTATAGGAAATATATATTAAAAGTTTTAAGCTGAAAACGTCCTGGAATTTCGTTGTTTAAGCGTAATAAATATATTAAAAAATGTAACAGATATTCAGCGTTTCTCAACCTTTTTGCCAACATATTTGTTTGTAATTGTAGTGCGACCTAATTGCTAAGAGTATTTCGTCAGGTCCTCAACTTGATACATGCTGATAGCTGTCATTTTGCGATCAATTAAAAATGTACATTTTTATCAGTTCCTTGCTTTGACACAAGATGACAGCTGTCATTTCACGATCCATAAAAATTTAACGCGATCAAATATTATGTCACAACCCATAGGTTGAGATCCGCTGTTTAACTATTGAATATTGTTATTTTTAGTTGTATTATAATCAATGACAAACTACTATCATTTAATGACATTTTCTAATATAAAATAAACCTTCAAATATATTCAATATTGAGGGCAGTTTATATAAGTCATATATTTTTATGTTTCATTAGAATTCATATATTTATTGAAGACGGCATAAATATCCAGACATATTTCTTACAATTGTTATAAACTGTTTAAAAATTATTCAAAAATGTTAAAATTTAAGTTTTTTTACGTAAGATATGTAACTTTTCAATCAGTCCATAGACGTTCACGAAGAATTTTCTCGCAGCAGGCAAATCGAATTGCGCCGTCCTTAACATGTTAATAAATGTGATAATAATAAAAATATAAATCTAGTGTTAATAACAAATAATTAAACATAATGTATTAAATATATGCTCATACAAACATACAAAAGACTTTTCGTTCTAAAAAAAAGTTATTATTTCCAATTCAACATTTATTACATTGAAAATTATAATATAAAAAGCTTGCAAATGTCTTTTAAATAATTCTGCTTTAGTTTGTTTGAAGATTTTTGTCATGTTTTTACTTCATTTTTGGATTTTTTTTTACATAAATTGTATTTGTAGATTAATACGCATGACATTAATCTATATAAACTTAATAGTTTTTCTTCTAAACATTCTAATTAAGACAATTGTATAATATGTGATAACTTCATTAAATTATATTAAAAAAAAACACATAATTTGGAACATAGATTAATTCGGTCAATTTAAATTTATAAATTTATAGCAAGTGCGCAATGATCTATGTATGATCAATAGCTTTTTGTAACATGTATTAATTTTCTATATTTTAATAAACAAATCAACATCAACGAATATATAATGATTATCAAGAAACCCCAGTTATATGATAAGTGATAATAAAACACAGCTTCCACATGTTGACATAAAGATAAGTTATCATTAGAAAATGATACGTAAGTCCATAAAAGTGATTAGTTTACAGAACTTTGGAAATTACTGAAGCCTGACTCATCATTCTAAGAGTCATTTTAATATTTACATTTATTTTGAAAACAAAAACTTACTTCTTCGTACTTCAATAAATAAAAATCATTAATTTCATTTATTAAAAAAAAGTTCATAAAAAAATTGTTCATATTTTAAAAATTTTAACAAACAATAATCATAATACAACTATTTTCGAAAGATTAATAGAAAATTATCACTATTAAATATAAAAAAAACAATAATAGTTCATAAGCCTTAAATAAAACTGTTGGCAAAATAATAGCAAAGAAATCTAAAATAGAAATATTTTCTAAATATTATATAAAACTATCAATATTAATTTAAAAAAAAACAATAATTTCATGTTAATTGCATAAAAGATAATTTCATAATTAGTCAAGCTATTTAAGTAGTAGTGGTGGCGTCAATATTAATTATCTGTGTATGCGTGTGATAATGGATTTGGTGATGGATTCAATGACGTGCCGAAAGAATTGTGCTATTAGCGATGGGCGTTCTTCTTCTCGCTTCCATTATATAATAAAAACCTATAATTACGATGATTGTGTAACGTTGTATTTATTTCTTCTTTTTTTTCGGTCAGGGGGTGTAACAAGGGTGTGTCCATCGTTTGCTTTCCGAAGGGGAGAGGAAGTCAACCAATGATATAATCATCATCATCATCTGGCGATAAAGGTAATGAGGAATAATTGATTTTCGGTTATCGGTGGGCACGCGCCTGGAGTTCCCCCTTTTTTTCTTAAGGGGGAGCCGCCCTTGCCATCACGACCTTCACACACACCCATATATAAATCTATATATATATATATAGACTTATTTATGTTGTATGTGGTTGGCATCTCTTTCTCACAGTGAGTGTGTGTTTGTCTTTTTTTTGTTGTTGTTGTTGTTTGGTTGTTGCCGTGTTTTGTCGTCGTCTTCGTCTCTTTCTTTTGGGTGTCCTCAACGGTTCGGGTCCTTCTTCTCTGGTCGAGGCACCCGATTTATGGGCGCAATTTACCGTCGACCCGGTCCAGGAATGCCTGTCGAACCGGCGCCGGGCCCGTTTTATTGCGAATTCACTCCCTGTTACTTAGAAATACACTTAGTACTTAATTGACTTCGCTCGTTTTTATGTGCGTATTTAAATTTTTTTATGTATACATTTATATGTGCGACCAAAAAGTACAAAAGCAAACTATTATCCACTATATCCAATAAACGAATCGAAATCAATGCTTCGAATCAGATTTCCTCATCCATTCTAAATTTTACTATTTCTGGTTTCTATTCACTTATTTTTTAATATTAATATAGACGTAATAAAACGATTAAAAGTTATAAACTAAACTATGCATTAACAAATTGAAATCCAATAGAAGTTGAAGTCATATATTCATAATTTACAACTATTTTTAGTCCATTCTCATTTCTGTCTATCAAATGTCCACCAATGTCCTCATCTATTCCAACTTTCATTTTTTTAAATATAAACGTCATAAAGCAATAGTAAACTATACAGTAGAAAAGTCAAAATAAATTTGAAACCGATTTCACTTTCTTTACTCAAGTGTCTCAAATTGTTCTCTTCTCTAATAGTATTATAGAATATTATAAATTTGTTAAAATAATAATACATTCATAAACTATCCAATTAATGAATTGAAATCAAATCAAATTTAATTTCTATTCTGTAGTTTTGCCATTAACTTTTCACTACATATGTGGAAGATTAATAATATAATAATATACATGAACCGAAAATTATATTCAAAACTATCAAATATTTCCTATTATACTATTTTTTTAAATGAATTGTATGATAAAATATCAAAAAATTGTATTAAAAAACAGATATCGAAGAACCGGGTTAAATTATTACCACGCTTTTATGACTACTTAAATAAATAAATATAGTAAAGTAAATTACCCCGAAAGGGGTAGAAGTAAATTCTTAAGGGTATTGAGGACTTTCAGCAATGAAAATTGTATTCTAAACCAGATATCGAAAAACCGTAGTAAATTACTACCACGATTTTGTAACTACTTCCATTAGTTGGTCCACACATGCCATGTCACTCAGCTAGGGGTAAATTACCCCGAATGGGGTAGAAGTAAATTCTTAAGGGTATTGAGGACTTTCAGCAATGAAAATTTGAAGTAGATGTCTTCATCTAACGTGACAATGTAATTATAATATCTTCAATGTAAATAAAAATCTGTAAGTTTAAAGTCTTTTATTATTTACATTATTAATTTTATTTTTTAGTTAAAAATTTATGATAATATATTAAAAAAATTACGTTAACGTTCAAATTAATCTTATTTATTTATTCATTCAATTCTACACATTTTATATTTGAATCGTTTCAGTCTTTGAAGCTGTTAACAAATAATTTAAATTTGTATGTATTTCTTAGATATAATTGTAGTTTTCTTAATAAATAATAAATTTATAAATTATCGTGTGCATTTGAATTTTTATCTACATTTTCCAAAAAAAGGCAATGAAATGATACTAGAAATATAAATAATTTCTTCATTCTAATGCTTTCATTTTCCATTCAATTTCATCTGATATTAATTAATTAATTAAAATCTAATTGAAATCTTATGTTTTAATGGTTTCAGTATTTGAAGCTGTTTACAAATATATTAACTTCCTCAATCTTTCCTAAATCGAATTGTAGTTTTCTTAAGTTTCAAATATTAAAAAAACTTTTATCTTTATAAAAATTTCGTTTCAATATATTTGAAGTAACTTAATTTCTCTCGTTTATTGTAAGTTTCTTTCATCATTTCTTACTAAAAAGTTAATAGTTTACTGATCAATATCCAAATATTGTACTTTAATGAATTTATTAATTATATATATAAAAGTAATATAACAATCATTACAATTTTTTTAGTAAACTCGAATTTCCTAATATAAATACGTTCCAAAACACTGCCACGTGGAAAACTCGATAATATTCAAACACATCTTTTTTTTTAGTATTAGTAAAATTATTATATGAGTTAGGTATGACATTAAATCGATCCGACAATGTTCATGTGGATTAACATTAATTACCATATTATCTTCAAGAATGTTGTTAGTTGCTGTTGTTGTTTTATTGTCTCAATTTGCATTGACATTTTTTTCTTTTTTTTTTCATCTGCTTAATTGATAATAGTAATTTGCATTTATTACCAGTTCATTCTTAATTCTTGCTTAACTCATGTAAAATGCTTTAAAATCCACGTGTATGTAAAGAAAGAAAAACAACAACGCTGTATATTTTAATTTAGTAGTATTATAAAAAATGATAACGAATTCAGCAATTTGCATTGAAAGTGTAAACAAAATTTTCATAGAAATAAATTCATTGACTTAAGTCATATCCACTTACATCAATTCGCAATTAGTTTGTTTGTTTGGTGATAATAAATTAGGGAACATTTTTGATTGAAAAGCAAACAATAATTACGTTACTTAAGTAACAAAACATGATCATTGTTTGTTCAATTATGGGAATACCTCGTATAGTGCGGTCAATATCCAGCACTGCTTGAGATCGCACTAATCGAGGACTTTAAAATCGCATGAAAGATTTGAAAAAAAAAAATATAATTTATAATAATTTTGTTTACTATTTTTTTTTCTCAATTAAAATTTTCAAATTGTACTGTGTGAAACCGTACTGATCGAAGCATTGTGTACTTCCAACAAACACATATATTATAGTTACAAATAATATTATAGTTACAAAATAAATTAACAATTCTAATTAAAATTGTCAATGAAAAATATTTGTCAATGTAATTTAAAGAAATGTAGACTCAGTTTATACTGAAACTCATTCATGGTTTGTCAGAATTGCATAACATTAAGTACTGAAAGACAAAGGCAAGAACATCTGTATTTGAGATGTCAGAACATAAAGTTGGGAAATTTGAATCTCCGGGTGTTTGTAGTTTATTGTACTGAAGAGTTCTGGTTTCGCGAAACTGAGACGACGGAGGGTAACTGTAATAAAAAAAAAGCCAAGAAGACACGGAAAGACAGACGTGAAAGAAAGAAAGATGTTTTTATACACAGATACAGATATATATCTATATATTCGGTGCGAGCCGCAGATGGGCGTATAATTGATGATGGCAATTTTTCACGAGCCCAACGACATCTGTCTCGTGTCGCACACATGGACCGCAGGGCAATCGTCGTCTATTAGTGACGAAAGGGCATCCAACTTTACAGGATCACCGATACCACTGCAAAACCCACAAAAAAATACTAACAAATAATTATGATCTTTAAATATAATTTATTAATTAATTATAAATAAAAGTACATAAGTACTATTTTTAAAATATCAAAATATCAACCCGTAATTCATTAATTTATTAATCATTTATTGATGAATATATAAATATAGACTTAAACCTGCTTTAGTTCCTGAAAAATTTGTTTAAGTGTAAATATACTTTATAGGAAAAATCATAATATTAGCTCTTAAGATCAAAAAAATGTAATTAAAAAAAGTTGTATTTCCTCTTTCCTGAACATTTCTTTGAAAATTATAATTTGCACTAGGCATAAAGTAGCAAGATGAAGACCTTTTTTGTTAAACTTGACAAAAAATGTATGTTTTAGCAGTATTTCTTACTTTCATAGGGCTTTCTTTTAACTATAGTTAATTAATTACTTAATCTGCATGATAACCTTATAAAGTATAATTTGAATCTTTGAGTTGTCAATAATTTATTGTAAATTTAGAGAAATTAATTTAAAAAAACGACGATTTTTAGATCTTCTATAATACATATTAATTCAAACTTACATCCAAATGTATAGGATCACAAAGCTACTGCAAATCTTAAATTAAAAAAAAAAACGAAAAATACTGCAACAAACTTATGATTCGGAAACAATTATGTTTGTTCTTAATCTTTCAAGTATCATTTAAAATGTAAACAGAAATAAAATAAATATATTGAAGACCCCCCCCCCTGACTGATCTTGCACAATCAGATTACCATTTGTGTCGAAGTTTACAAAACTTTTTAAATGGTAAAAATGTCACTAATAACGATGATCTGAAATTGCACTAGGATCAGTTTTTTGATAAGGATTAGAAGTTCTATGAACGCGGAATCATGAAGTTACCAGAAAGATTGCAAAAGGTCATCGGACAAAATGTAAAATATATAATTAATTAAAGTTCATTTCGTGCTTAATATCACACAATACAAAACGCAATAGCTAATTTGGATTATTATAAATCAAAGTAAATGAGAACTACTTCAAAACTATTTCCTCCTTTCATTAGAGTCTATCGACCTTCTTATAACCATAGTTCACTCATTCATCTTTATGGATATTTTAGACTTTAGATTTATTACTAACATTTTCGATGTACATTTGAATATATCAGTGATTAATATTTCATTGAAAGTTTACAGTCTGTTGAAAAACATAACAAAATAATATTAAATTGGCGAAAAAAATAGTCATTTATATGTATGAGCATGGAAACAATAACATATGTTCATTATTCATATTCATTATATTTATTAATTATTTATTACTATTTTTTTATTCTTTCATTTGCCTTTATTCAGATTTATTAACAATAATTATGACTAAGAATTATTAATTTCAAAACAATAATGTTAATTAATTTACAGTTATTAATTTCAATAAAAACCTGGGATCAATTTCAATTTCTTTAATTAAAATTCATCCTTTGTTATTTATGATTATTTTGGGCTTCAGATTTATCAAATAACTCTCAAATTTGAATTTACACTTTATGCTTTATTACAAAATTATTTAAGTTTAATTTACAAACAATACCAGAGTTTTTATACTATTTTTGGTTTGAGTCTATAGAATTTATTCATCTTTATATATCTCCTTGCCTCACATACAAATCAGGAATAGTTCGTATAGATTAATAAATAACCAATTTATAATTTTATTATCATTTAAATCCTTTAATATATGCAGAAAAGATTGTCATAATATATTTGAAACTTGAGAAACGGCTTGTCCATTTAAAAAGAAGTCTAGTCTAACGAATGACTCAATTTAAAGTATCTCAATGTCGCTCACTCAGCGAATGCGAAATCTTGAGAAATATCAGAAATCGATATTTTCTACCTTATACATATTTCATAATAAAAAAAATCAAAATAAACTCGTTAATTCATAATACTTTTTACATATTTACATGTGAATCCGATATTAATGCTTTATGTTATATAACAGTGAAATTACTAATAACCGTATAAATCTGAAATTATAAATAAATATTAATAAAACGTATCCTTTTTTTAAATTTATGAACACAGTAGTTTCTGATATGTAATTTATCTTCGTTTTGCGGTAGTGCGATATGTGAAGATTGGGACATGTGGTCGAGCGTGGATACAAACACGTTGCGTAATATTGCATTATGCGCTACGAGTGTCGGGGAGTTATTGCTGAAAACCGTTTGATGTGGAACCGGTCTCATTAAATAATCATTATTGCAACCACTAAAATTGATAATACCGATACTAAGTTTATTATATTCATACATTACTTGCATAGATTTATTACGCATACTCGATTATCTTATCCAATATTTTATATTAACAGTGTCGATCTTATGAAGTAACTTTGTTGTGTTCCTATGGTAATATTCAACAACTGACAGTTGGAAATTTAATCGAAGCTAACATTTATACAATTTTACATATCATGTGAGTATTTATTGTTTTTATAAACATTTGAAAATTAATCTTAATATTAGTATTAAACAATATGCATATATTTATTGCACATACACAATTATCGAATATAATATTTTATATAACAGTGTCGATCTTATGAAGAAAGTTTGTTGTATTTTCATAACGATATGCAACTGTCAGTTTGACATTTATTTACCGCTTTTTATATGTCATGTGAGTAACTACATTTTTTTAAATATACAAGAGTACCTCGCATAGTCCGGTTTTGTCAATATCCCGGACTATTTGAAACCAGACTAAATAAAATAGAAATAAACCGCACAAAACGAGACTTGACAAATGAAAAAAAAACAGATCACATATGTATACAAAAATGTACTGATTTTTTACTACTTATTCAATATCATTTGAGTAGTTATATTTTGTTAATAAATATAGCTGTTCCTATATTAATTTTTAACAACTGTCAAATGTCATTTTTGTTTTCTGTCACTTGACTGAGTAAAATATATTTTAAAACAATGTTTCTATGGTAATTTTTAGCTGTTAGTCTAAATATAACTTGAAGTTAACTTTGTTTTTGCATTTTGCTATACATCTTTTACGTGACAGTTAATACAATATAAACGCCTGATAGATGCTATAACCTCTTAACATATACATTTTTCCATTGAAAAACTCATGATTCATGACCAATTCAAAACAAAATATATCATTATATTTATACCTAGACTAGTTTCATAAGTAATAAGACTTAAAAAAAACTTCTTAAATCGAAAATTTTTATGAATTATGGATAAACAATTATTTACATAATTTTGTTAACAAAAATCTAATTTTATTAATATTATATGGAACTCAACAAATTTTATTGATTACATAATTAACAAATATTTTGATATGCATAAAATAAATGTAACTTTTACATCTTGTAACTTTAGAATCGGTAAAATTTTCAACAAATTAAAACAATTATTAAACTTACAAGTTTTTATACACTTTTGCACTAAACAAATTTTATGAATTACATAATTATATTTAATCAAAGTCGAGTAAGTAAGTTTGACTTTTAAAAATTACATAATCAAAAAAATATCTATTACTAAATGCATTAAAAGCAAAATTAAGTTTTACATCTTGTAGACTCTTGAGAATTGGTATTATTTTCAACAGTTTATACGTATCTGAAAATATTGACCACACAAGCGTTAGGAGTCGGCTCCAACCGACCGACGGACGCTTTCCAAAGAGACTCTTTTTTTTGGTACACAGAAGTGGATGGTAGCAAAGTCGTCTTAGATTACATCTCCCTTTCACGAAATCTCCTGAAGCACCACTTTCGGTATACCTATTACATAACTTCAGGACACATTGCCACTATTCAGACACGTCTTCAAACTTTGTGTAAATTATTCGCATTTCAAAACCACATTTATCCACCTACTATTATATAATAATATTAATATATAACTCAAGAAAAATATATAATTATTAGATATGTGGTGATTATCAAAGTGTAATATCTATTATCTTTAGTTACTTAAGATTGTTATAAACTTATTATTTGTCCAAATTATTGGAATTAGTTCAAAGTAGAGAATGATAATTATATTTATATATTGATTAGTATGAGAAAATTTTAACTAATAATGATGAAGACTGTTGTTCAAAATAACACAATGGTGGAAGTAATATCTTTGTTTAGGTTAAATATTGTTATATGATTTACTGATAAGATATGATATAAAAATTTCGATAATATCACTCAAATGGCGCCAACAATATGACTATTGTGCTACTTCTTGCAAATTTATTTAAAGAAATTAATATTATTTGCTTTCTTAGATAAAAATAAAGACAATTAATGCAATTAGTTGTACAAAATTATTTATATTTAACTTTTATAGATTCTATAGATTCGATTTATATGTCTAATTATATCCAATTATGAAAAAAAAATAGAAAATTAACCTGAAAACATACGCAAATATCTTATATTAATCACTTAATAAATTTATTTTTATAATAATGCCAATAATGAGGCCCACACTGATTGCAGCCAGTTGAGACCCCAAATCAGAATTCACCGCCTCGCTCGTCATTTCACAAAGGATTTCTTTTTTAATGACTGTAGGCTCTACTACATATTTATATCCTAGGACACAAAATCCAAAGGACGACAATGATGAACAATTTTGATAATTAAATTATTATAAGTTGAAAATGTTTCTTCGTTCCAATTATAAATAATTAAAATAATTATAATAATTAAAAATAACAATTTTGTAAAAAATAGACCAATTGAAGAAAAATAAATTTATATCTTGTTATATATAGAAGTTATAGTTATAGCTTAGAACGTCTTTTTTACATACAAATATTTTAGTTGAAATGAGTTTTTATGTATATTCATATAAGAAATTGAAATTTCTCTTTCACAAATTTTATATAATATTTATTTTTTTGTACATTTATACATTACATTGTACTTTAAGGATTTTTTTCAGAAATTCTCAAAAATACAGAATCAAAAAATTATTAAAAAAAATATCGTTAATTTGAAACCATAATACTAAAATAATTAAAATATATTAAAAAAAAATCTTTAATTTAGTATTAAAGTATGATTATAAAAATTTAAATTAAATAATTTAAATAAAATTAATTAAAAAAATAAAAACGTTTAATAATTTACTTATAAAGAAAAGTTGTGTAGACTATAAACTTTTAATAAATTATTGTGTAATTGAAAAGTATACTTAGAAATATGTAAGTTAAAGTTAATGAATATTCCATTTCTTTGGGGAGTAAAAAAATTGGACGCAATTTTAATGATAAATCAAGTGTATTGTGATGTGTGCTTTTTTGTTAAATTAAAACGAACTAAGAAATTTCGTTCATACATAACCTTACATAACTCAAGTACATGCCCCAACGAGTATAACTCGACGGTCCTCCATTTGAGTGCATTCAAATGGGAACACTTCGCGGTCGTACCTGTGAATAATATAAAGCAGAAAACTGTAACAGCTTTTCCTCCTTTTTCTCTCTCTCACTCTCACACTCTATTTCTCTCTATCCCGATGTAAATTCTTTTCAAAAACTCGAGTTCAAGTACGTGTGACATGAAGGATGAGAGAGCGACGGCAAACGGACAGCCGATGGTGCAAGAGAGGGACGGACGTTAGAGCTGTCTCCAAACTATCGTCCATCTCGTTCCAACCCTCACCTATCCATTTCACCTTTCTCACTTTTTGAAGACATATTCGGGGTCTTCGGAAGAAACGGCTGTGAATAATAATCGTATTTTATTAGCCATCGAGTGAGAGTTGGACCATTAGTCCGGTACGTGTTGGTATCTTTTTCGGGCGCCACCAGACCCCCAAAAAACTACTCTCCATCATCCACTTAACGTTTTATACACTCGAACTCCACACAACACACGGCGCAATCTATATAATGCCACCTTCGGGCCCGAAGATGAGGAAGGCAAAGAACTGGGGAGTAGATGGACCCAGAAAAGAAAGAGGAGTGGAGTGAAGAGAACAAAAAAAAACGGCGACGAAAAGAAGGAACGAACACGTCGTGAAGACAATGGGAAACAGAGACGCACGTCGAGTTGATCCAGAAAACAAGAAGTGGTGAAGAAAGAAACGTAAACAAACAGCTTGGGCGCAAAATCCTTCATCGGATTTGTTTGATAGATGATTCAGAGACACAATTAAGTGGATAATTAATATTGGCCTGAACGTAAACTGGATTCAATGTTAATTGATTAATGAGCGTACGGTGAATTTAAATACAAAGTCAATATATATATTGATCTAATTGAACAATAATTACACAGAGCAAAATGTCAAATTTATTGAACAATAAATCAATGACAAAACATATTTCGTGAAAATTAAGATAAAAATATAGAAAATATCAATTTTCTTTGAATAAAAATATGTTTTTTATTAAAAATTTAATATTTTGTATAGCTAATAAAAAAATATATAAATCTATATATATTCTTGTTCTTTGTTTCTTGTTAATTTGTTAAAAAAAATTCTTGATAAATGACGACAAAAACTTTTATTAACTGATATTAAGACTTATTATTTCAGAATCGTCTCATTTCTAACAAAGTGATAATATATACATAGTAAATTTGATAAATCACCCAACTCATTACTTTCCATGACATACGTTGCTTAACTATACGATCAAGTCCACAATGTTTTAAAACTTAAATGTATTATTAATAAAGCTTACATCTTATATAATTTAGTAAAATACCAACAATAATATTTTTTTAAATAATTATGCAATTGTTACAACATGCATAACAGTATATAAATACATTATTAAATGAAAAAATGAAAAAGAAAAGGGCAATAAAACAATTACCAAATTAAAAAATTCCATTTCAAAGTCGCTAATTTTTTGTTATTTTGCAAACATCAATAACAATAAAGTTTACATCGTGTATAATCTAAATATAACTGAAGAAAATCATGTCGTGTCCCCAAGTGAACGAGTGTTATTGTTAATTACTCGACTGTTAAACATTTGTTATTTGAAATTCTAAAAGCCGAAAGCATAAACATATTATGTAAGGAAATTGAGCATTTACCAATTGATATTTTACAATTAAATTTATGAAAAAAAGATTTAACTTAGTTTGCATAATTTAAACATTTTTTTGGTTATAGTTTAGCTAAAATTAATTACCTAAAGTCATGAAACAATCAACTTCTTTTTAATACTTTTCTTAATAAGTAGAACATTTCAAGTGTATTCCAATATAGGATTATTAGTATTAGTAGAGCGGATTAGTAAAAACATCTATGTAAAATATAATTGTATCAATAAATATTAATATATTCTCCAAGTTGTAAATTATTGTTGCATTAAAGTTGATTTTGAAGGCCTTTTTTGTACTTGTCGCTAACATTCGAAGGTTGTTATATTTTCTTTACACTATTTATTTGTAACATCTTCTATTAGAATATCTAAAGTATATTAATGTTGAAATAATATTACCTATTTTTTTCTCAAATATAATGACCTCATTCTATTACTTCATCACTCTTAACTCTAGTTATTTTTAAATCTTTGCTTATAAAACTATTTGATGCTTTTTCTATTAGAATCATAGTCCTCTTTCAATAGGTAAATAATTTTACATATTGTGATATATTAATCGAAGAAAATATTTCAATTAAATTACGTAAAATGTATATACAATGGAACCTGGCTTAACGAGTTTAATCCATTCCAAAATTTTCGGATTTGTACTCGTATAGTGAAACATATTAAAAAATATGTTACTTGTTATGCGAAACGTTGCTCGTTAAGCGAGTCATTTTTCTTATATTTTATTTTGATCGTTAAGCGAGATTCCACTGTATAATATTCTTATTTTGTTATTCTTTCAGTCTTTATTATTACGTATAACAGTATTTGGTTCATTCTTTCGTTTAAAAACTCTGAAATTTTTAAATTTTGTAATCGTTTCTTTAATTACATAACTATATACTGTACAGCTTTAATAACTGCTTATATTTCAATAATTTTCAAACTTCAACTCTTTCTAAAATATAATTTGCTAAATATTTTTAAATTGAGGCTCGTATCGTATTCCTAATGCTTGTAGATTATAACAGAATTTTCGTAAAAACCAGTTTATTCTAGTACAGTTCAACGACGTTAATCTAATACAGCACACACAAAGTCGAGTGACCGCAATAATTAATATGTATGTACATAAAATAGGAAAATTCTGACAACCTTCGACAACATTTCCACAAACACGAAAGATTTTTAACAATTAATTGCCGGGCTTATCCGAAATTCCGCGGAATTTTCGTTCACCGTCCACCTACAGTTTTAGGTTAATTAGACACGTTTTGTTTTCCATTTCCATCGGGCAAGTGTGCAAGAATGGCCGTTTGTGGCCATTTTGGTCGTTGGGAAAAATAAAACGAAACAAAAAAAATAAGGGGAGAGCGCGTGTCTGAAATGCGTGCAGTCACGACATACTGCAATAATGATATTTCATCCATGAAAATTAAGCTCTTTCTCTCTCTCTCTCGGACTGGTTACGAAAAGTGAATGAAAGAAAGAAGAAAAAACGATGAGGAAATATGGGGAAACGTAAATAGATTTCGATGGGAGCGGTCCAAGCGAAACAAAAAATAAGAAACCAAACTTTGGATATTAATATACGTTTCACTATATTGTTATGTCTTAAATCTGGAATTTTAATTTTAAAGTAAACATTATATTTTAGCTAAAATTAATTATCTGAAGACATAAAACAAACAACTTATTTTTAATACTTTTCTAAATAAGTAGAAAATTTCAAGTGTATTCCAATATAGGATTATTAGTCTTAGTAGAGCAGATTAGTAAGAACATCTATGTACTAATTACAATAAAATATAATTGTATCAATAAATAAGAATATATTCTCCAAGTTGAAAATATGGGGAAACGTAAATAGATTTCGATGGGAGCGGTCCAAGCTAAACAAAAAATAAGAAACAAAACTGGATGGATTTTTCGGTGCAAATATAAATCCCGACAACTGAAATCCCGACAGTATCAAACTCCTCTACTTACGAAGTAAATTATTATTATAACCTGGTTGGAGTTGCGATTACGAGTAGGTCTTTGTTTATAATAATGATTAATGATAACAATAAATTAATTTTAATTTAGAATATTTCTTAATTTTAAATAATAAGTCTGTATCAAATAATAAAATATACTGTCTGGATTATAGTTGTCAGGATTTCGAAATTTCGGTTGTCGGAATTTCGATATAGACCCGATTTTTTTGGGTAATTATGCAATGCTTGAAAATATCGATTCGAGGAAGGTAAATGCAATGATCTCTACCTGAACCGGAAGATGGTTGGTGGTGGTCGTTGAGGCGGAAAGGTTTCCTTCACATTTTTGCGCAATTTCACCTGTCACAACTTTACAACTTTCTTCCTGCACAAATATTTAATGTATTGCTTTATACCTGCAAGCTGCTCAATATATATATATATATGCCTGGACTCCAGACTGTACCCAAAAGTCCCTAATACTTTTTCTCTTCGTCATTTTCCCATCTTTCTCAACCGCACTCTCTCTACATTTATTTTATCCTTTGTTTTTGTCCTGTTTCTCTGGTGTTTAATTGGGAATGCCGTAATACTAATTGATACAATTCTCGATCGGAATAGATGAGTGAGTGTATGTGTATGTGTGTGTGTATACGTGTGAGAGTGTCTTTGGGTCTCGTCAGAGCGGAGCCAAGCCCAGAAAGGGTTTCTATGTAATGTCGCGACGGGCCTCTTCCTCGTCCTCCGTCCCGCATTAAACATGTTATCCGAGGGGACGACAGTCCGGTGGAGGCCCCGAGATGACTTAACTTTACCGACAAAACCGAATAAAAAACGTAAAAAAGTAGAGAGAGGACTGTAAGGAAAAGAAAGAAAAAAGCACGAAAAACGAGGAGAAGAAAACAGAAACGTGGGACAATTAAAATCCCCATCCCGAGAGGCATTTACATCCGCAATTCACAAACTGAAGAGCGGTACCATTTCAACTCAATATATACTTTTTTACAGTAACTTTTCCACTTACTACTTTATCTTCTTTTAATTTGTCAATTGTATTTCTTGTAAAGAATAAGTCAATTCAATATAACTTTCTTAGTTTTCTGTCCAAAGTTGTGAAATGAAATTGTACAAGTCGAAAAGCGACTAAATTTTATACTTTTCGAACAGTTACGCAAATCTAATTATAACGATTTTCTGATCTTGTAGCCGCACTATGCGAGTATAGTGCAGGTAATCGATTTCGCCAATATCCCGTACTGTTTGAAACCGGACTAATCAAGGCATAAAAGAAACAGTACAAAAAGAGATTTTATCGTAGAAAGAAAGAAACAATTATGTATTATGTATAAATAAATAATTATAGGAATTTATTTTCCTCAATTAAAAATTAGTTTGTTTGAAAAATTATAAACTGTAGTATAATAATACCGTACTGATGAACTCATTGATTCTAACGCTTTATTAAAAAATTTAAAGGTCCCCCCGAGGAATCGATATGTCTAGAAAAACCAATTGTCCCGTCTGTCATCAATTTTTCTGCGACCCCCAAGAATATTTCGCGACTCCCCTAGAGGTCGCGAACCTCACTTTGAGAATCACTGGTTTATATAGTGCTAAAAAGAGATTCTTTGTTATTCTAAATCTCTATTTACTTATGAGTCTTCTTTTTTATATATAGAATAAATTTAAGAAAATATAATGAATAAACCTAAATGAAAGAAAAGTAATTAAATTTAGATGGTTATAGTTTTCTTTACTCTTTTATTTCTTCATTTTCAAATTAATTAGGTAATTAGTTATTTACCCAAAGCTACAAGTATTATATATATTAACTACGTTTATCCATTCTTGAACTTAATATTTAATAATATTTAATAATTTATTTAATAATTTTATTTAATAATAATAATATTTAACATAATGAATTATTTATTATGTTTCATAAATTTAATAATATTTTCTCTCTACATCAACAATTTTAGTTAAAATTTTGTTGTATTATATCGCATAGTGCGGATAATCGGTTTAGTCAATATGCCGGACTGTTTGAAAACATTTTTCGAGAAACTAAATACTTTTTTTAGTTATTTATATATTGTTGGATTTACAAACAAAGGTCACCGATAGTAACCACAAGACACGTTGTTTAACTTTCTGAAGCTGTCAAATATGAAGTACCAGATGGACGTCACACGGCTGTGGTGACAAACAGATATTTGCAAGTGATTTAAAAAAAAGTTCGACTATTATAAACAGTTGCTACAGAATTCTTAGAACACTTGGTTTTCCTCCACTTCTTAGCAAGTGCTTCGTAAACATTTCATTTAAAATTGATTATATATTGTTATGCATTGCAATAAAACATGGAAAGTTCAGTTACTTAGTGTTTTTATAACAACTGTCTTTATACATTTTATAATTATTATTTACAAATCCTAATTGGTGCAAAGTGCGAAAGATCAAAGTAGAAAAATGATTATGTTTTTCTACTTTGATCAATTTTTTCAATTGAATGTAATTAATTTACAGTGTAAAATCTCAAAAAACATCAAAACCTGCCATTATTTGAATAACAAGTAAATTGTGTAAATATTAGCATGAAAGATTAAGTTGATAAGTAGGAATCGGTGTCTGGATGTCTGCAAAAACATGTGCACAATGATGGTCTACCAAAAGGAAGAGAAAAGCGAGACAAAATCAAATAAAAACCAGATCACAATCTGAATGTGACAGTTTCGTGTGAGGCAGTAAAATCGGCTCATTTCTGCTGAATGATCTTCGTATCTGCATCGGAGAAGATATGTGCGCGTGTCCTCTTCCTCTGTGGCTTCAGGCATAGAAAGTGTAAAATCTTTTACGGCCGTAATAAATCACGATTTTAGACCATATATGTTACTAATAAATTTACCATGCAACAACTTCCATAAACACCATTTATCAAACAGTATCAACAAAATAAATAACGTAAATCAAACAACGAAGCAACAACTTTAATTCGTTTTTCTTTAGAATTATAAATAACGCACTGTTTGAAGCTGTAATATGCGAGGTAATATTGCAGCTTCAAACAGTACGGATTCACATTTTAAAACAAACTAAATTTTAATTCAACAAAACAATACCTCGCATAGTCCGGGTAATCTGTTCTAACAATATCACGAACTGTCTGAAACCGGACTAATTTAGGTACTAAATACATACAAAAAATAAACTGTACAAAAGGAGACTTGACTGTAAACATTAAATAAAAAATTTGGTGTACTAAACTTTTTAGAATTTATTTTTCACAATTAAAATTTAGTTTGTTTTGAAAATTTCATACACGACTATAGTGAATCCGGACTGATCGAATTTAAAATACAATTGAAACGATATTCTGATATAGCAAAAGCTCAAAGCAGTCACAAACACTAATAATTATAAATATAATAAAGTCTACTAAATCTAAAATTGCTAAAAGTTTGGAGAAATTTATAATATTAGTTTAGACGTCTTCTTGTGGAAAGATGGAAACTTAAGTGTAGAACTTTAAAAAGGAATTTAAATTAAAATCTATGTGGTAGGTCCAAACTGTTGCAAATCTCAAGTGGTTTCGGTGACATTGGTTTCTAGATTTACTACATGATTTTTTCATGAGTTTTCTTTACAAAAGTTTCAAATTTCATTTCACTTAATTCTCTTGATTTACATGTCTTCATATATTTAATTATTGTATAAATACATGTATAAAAACTGCAATTAAATTAATAATATGAAAAAAAAATGTTAATTATTAGTTAAACCATATGATAAATTCAAAAATGTTGTATTCATTATGAGATATAACTGAATGCAAAACAATCTTACAGGATGTTATGACAACGATATGATGGTATACTTAATTGCATATGGTTTAGACAAGCATTACTTCATGTTCCTCATTAGGTTCGGTACCCCCTTTCCACTTTGCTCCTTTCCTTCCCTTGTGAATTTTCGAGCGGCGGAGAATTACCAATAATAAAAAAAAACACCCGAAGAGAAGCAATTTCCTTAAGTACTGGTATAAGGGTTAATGCATTTGTCGTCGGCATTGCCGCCCTTGCGAGAGCGTTATTACGTAAGGTTCTCTTCTCTCTCTCTACTCTTCTGGTCGTGGATCTTAAGAGAGAGTTCCGAGAGCGGTTGGTTTCGCTTTGATATGAGGCCGAAGGAGCAACGTGACAATGGCCAGACCCGGGCGCCGGCGGCTTTAAAACAGAACTCGAGGACGAAGAACTCCAAAAAAAAAACACACATACGAACGCATACACGTACATCTACAAGGAGGAAAGAACACACACACATGCATACAGGATCCCAGATCCCAAAGAGTGAAACGAGATTAAGCTATAAATACGCATTCGAACTCCTCCAATACCAATAAATCATAAACCACTTCAGTGGCAAACTCATTTTGTCTAATAATAATTCCTTTATGGATGTTTCTTTTAGCCACTAAGGTGTACAACAACCCTATTTAAAATATCAACAGTTTACATTTCAAGAAGTAAGTGAATAATTGGAATCATGGGAAAATAAGCAAGTTACGTAGAAAAATATACAACTTTTGTATACAACAGTTTAAATATGCTTAAAAAATTATTCATTTTTGCTTATTTTTTATCTTTTTCAATAAAATCAATTAAATAGTATTTATATAATTAAAACAATATGCATTTGAAAACAAACAAATGATTTATGGAAATAAGAATGTCATAAAAGAAGCGTTTCAATTTGATTGGTAAATAACGTTTAAATGGAACAATATAATAAAATTATTTTTAATTGAATAGTTTAGCCAATTTTTCAAAATATGTTTCATACATAAAATAAATCAAACATTTTTTTCTTAATGAGTTTTAGGGTGTTTTGTTTTAGGGTATTTTATTTGAATTATAAGCGAAAAATACCTACATTTTTATGAAAATGTTTACTAATTTTTAATGATTTATATTTTTTTGCAGATTTTAATCGAGACTTTTGCGACTAGTCCAAAGAACAAAAGGTAATAATCTTTTTAGTTAATTTTTGTCCATAAAATTAAAAAAATAATTGACTTTATAAATTAAAAATTAATTGGAAAGAAATAATCATAATTACAAAAGTGACACAAGTTTTAATGTAATTTACTTCATTATTAAATAATGACAGCTGTCAAAAGTTATGTTTGGGTTATGTTTATTTATTTTGTCAACAGTGACATTGATGTAAAGGTTAATTGGAACTAGGTTATAGTTTGTTGAATTTATTATACTATTATATAAATAAATTAGACAATTTACATATAATGTAATAATAACTGTCCTTGAATAAGTATACTTTTTTGCATTTCAATAATACGCAGATTTGATAGAAACTTCAGAGTTAATAGAAACAACGAATTCAAAATGATATCAAAAGCAAATGTTTATATTATAATAGTCAAAACATTTCTTTCTATCAAATTATCTCTACTCGACTAATTTATCCCATTGAAATTCCAATCATAAAAGATTTTTTTAATTATTTAAAAATAATAAGTTGTCATATTAATGACAGTTTTGGTTAGATCTTTTAATGATTATAGTTCTATTTCTGCCACTCTTTCTACTACATTTATTTCTAATCACCAAGTTGATCCCTTCCAACGTAGAATGGACACAAGTTAGGTTATGTTTAATATTTTGATTTAAAGGTTACTTTAGATAGGTTTATCATTTATTTTTTCTTCAATTATAAAAAAATAGATTAATGGATTTCAATATTATCTTTAACGAAATGTAACCAAAGTGCTTCCACCCATATCAAGTGAATTTCATCGCATTTTCATAATATACTTTATATAGAATTGTGAGTACCTACATCAAACTAGAATTATAAGATAAACATCTCGTGAAATTACAAAATGTATGCCCATACAAATTACATTTATTTGCAAGAAAGCTTACAAATTGGATTAAGTCAAATAGAATGTTATGTAATCTTATGTATTTACATATTTTGTTAGCAGCTAGTCTGAATATACAGTTTGCATTAGATTATTTTAATGAATTCTTTGATTTCAACGATTGACGTATACAATAATATCTCGTATAGTCCGAGTAATCTGTTTAAAACCGAACTAATCGAGAAAATATGTATCGTATCTAGAGTAAAAATTTCCGAGATTTTCTTTTACCGGTAAACAGTAAATATTTAAATAAAAACCAGCTACCAAGACAATAACCTTTTTAACATTAGGATCCAGATCTTTCTGAGAACTAAAAAGTCAAATCAAATCTTATGTCTTATCACTCAAGAATTGTTTCTGCCTTGACACTCTTGGGTTTCACTATGAGAAAGTGGAAATTTCATTAGGTTTTCATTCATTCTTATTAAAATTATCAAAATTACTGGTATTTTTTTTTCAAAATTTACCGGTAATTTTGATAATCAGATTGATAAATATTGGTAATCGTTTACCCGGAAGGCTTATGAGCATAACTTTAAAACCACATAAAAATTAACAGCACAAAAACAGACTTGACTATATAAAGAGAAAACTTATGAAGTAAATTTGTATAATTTATTTTTATTATGCTTATTTAAAGTTTGTTTAAACAATGTTTCACAGAAATGTTTCAAACAAATAAAGATTTAATTATAATTACATCTAAATTTTTCGAGACGCGCATAAATTCCATATGTTTATTTGAATAGTATTTATGTCATGTTTCGATCAATTTGTAAAAATGTATACTAAACAGAAAAAAAAGGAGTAAAATTATGAATGTTCAAATGCGCAACAGATGGATGGATGTGTAGGGACGACGTCGACTTTCCCATCGCTCTCTCTAAATCCGGTGTCCCTTTCTATTCAACGCATTGTTGGTCACTATCGGTGACCAAAAGATAATTCCGTTGTTATCTTGGCTACTGCGGTTCGCATCGGCAGCAAAATATTATTTTTGTATCCATCCATCTGCAGTCGTCGTCCGCCAGATAAAAACCCTCAACAATATTTGACGTGCCATGCCGTTAAGTTAATATTCCACATAATCCCGACGTTATTTTCCTTCCACAAATTTCTGTAAGGTCAAGACAACGTCGTCCCTCATGGGCGTTTCGATTATCTATCCGTCCACTCTATTCACTCGATACCAAAAACTCGTACATAAACAGTGGCTGTTTCATCCTTGTCAGTGATTACAAATGGAAATGAACTTCGTCAGTTTTCGCATCGACAACACATTTGAGGTAATTGAATACATCTATTAATATTATTTAAAGATAAGCAGAACTTACATTTTAAATTACACATTATACAGAATATTTAGAAATAAAATTTAGAAACTCATTTCAAAACTGTTTAAAGTGAAATAATCTTATTAACAATACAAAAATATACATAAATTAGTATAATCTATTGATAGTAGGAAATACGACATATAAAAGAGGCTCCGGAGCCGCATGCGGCTCTTTTAATGAAACATTACGGCTGAATAAAATTAATTTCACTAGTACTTGCGGTTCTCTACACTTTTTTTTAACAGACAATATCTTAAGATTGCCGACCTCTGACATAATCCATTTTTCAGGTCAATTTTACATTTTAACGGTCAATTATTCAGTTCAAACCTATTGTATTTACATGCTCATAGACAAGACAATTTTAGATTGATGATAAAATTATAAATATTGTGAGTACAAACGCATTGAATAATGACAGAAAACAAATTATATACAATTACAATTATCTACATCGAACTTGTATCAATGTGGATTATTTTCTATCTAAAACAAACTAAATAATCATAAATGATAATAATTAATATTTAATTAACGATAAAATTCATATAGCACAACATACAAAAGATTTGATTTACTTATTATTTACTTATGACTAAAGAAATGTTTGTAATCATTTAATTTTCCATATAAAACATGTGTTAATAATAAAATAATTTATGGGGTCAGAGAATAAAAATAATGTAAAATTTTTTTAGCTTTTTTCATAATTCTCTATATGACCGCTAAAATTTTAAATATCCCCTTTCCCGGGAACAACAAAAAAATCAATGAAAAATCACTCGTAGTATTTAGATACACAAAATGAAAAATTCATACCGCATATATTTCAAATGTTATTAATAAATATTGTTTAAAATAACTTTAGATGAAATTACGTAAATTGTATGTAGATACAAAACATTACAAAATAAGAAATATAACTTCAAACATAAATTACAAATATACAAAATATTTTGCTACTGAAAACTACCCAAAATTCGTATTATTAATACCAGATTGGAACTGAAGAACTAAACAAAACAACAAATATAAAACTCATTTTCTCTATTGAATTGTTTTATACATTGTAGTATAATTTATTTGTAATTGCAGATACATCGAACAAGAAATTAAAAATTAAATTACGTAAAATAAAACAACTACAAATTACATAAATATATTCAATAGTCCGGCTTTGATAAGTGTGGATTCAATTAAGCAATATAAATTAAAAAAAGATAGTAAATCGCTTTATACAACTCTCTTTTAAACTGCATTATTTGTATGCGTTCTTTATGCCTCGATTAGTCGGATTTCAAACTGTCCGGAGTATTTGCGGAAACGATTACCCGCACTATGATTGGTTTGCGTGACAATCAATATTGTTATTATTATAAAGTGCAAGTATTAAGTGTGGATAAATTTAAATTTCTAATTATAAAATGGTATTACGAAACGTTGCGTTTTCTTTTCTAATAGGAAGAGTTTCTGATTTGATTTTATGTAATTGCACGTTATTTATAACCAGTATCCCGTAATTGGAGCCTTATTTAACACAATAACGGCGATAATCCATTGAATTCATTACGCTGGAAAAGTTATACAACAATCAACGGTGAAAGTTCATACGGCGCAAAAAAAAAGCAGGTAAGCGTTGTGTGTCTCTGTATCGGATCGGGTATTACGAGTCACACATGCATATAGCGCGCACATGCATTCGTTTTATCACCCACTTGTTGCCAATGGTGGTCTTATCACCTCCTATGGCCCTTATCTGACTACTACTACCAACAACCACCATCACCATACGAAGTCCATAACAAAAGGTTTATCTCGTCGTCACCCACGCATCGTGCATTCCATATTTCGAAAACGCGAAAGACGACAAAGAAAGAAAAAAAAGGGAAATGCCTCGAACCCAGATGCTGGATTTATCTGCGAAGAAGGGACTTCCTCGTTGCGTAACTTTAACCTCCCCTTCAATCTTTTTTTTTTGTCAGCCTGCTGCTTCTTATTCCTCATCTTATTATTCTTCGTCAACTTCTTCTTTTTTTACCTCTCTCTTTCTTCTGTTGGTTTGTGTATGTCCGATATCAGAGCCGACTTGCGTGTTATCCTAATGGACGAGATAGAGTCGTCACGAGAGTGCAACGACATCTGCCCGTCTAGACCCAATTACTGATACCGACAATGCTTTTCCATTAAGCCCGAAAATATTGTCACATTAAGGCCATCACACATACACACTCTCAAAAACGGGAAACAATCCGAATATATATACACACACACACACACACACATTTATATACAAACATACGTAATTTTATATTGTCCAGAAGATGAACTGCAACGAGCAAGCAGTGAGAGAAAGGAATAAGATGGACGATGAAACCTGTGGGAGGATCGTAAATTATTTACTTTTTATTTTTTAAAACATGTTTCACGATGGACGTAAAATTGCTCCACGTCATCTCCATACGCCTTTCCTAAACCAATCAGAAATGCACTATTTTCATCCTATCCGACTGTTCATCGGTCACGTGATTGTAAATCTTACCTCTTCGTGCGCCGCGAATCGACTCTACCATCTATGTCAAATCTATAAGTAGGTCTCTCCAAACCTTATCATTATTTTTCAGGGTCACCAATGTCTTCTCTGATGATACACATTAAAAGGCGCCTCTTTTCATAATCTCATCACAGTATTTTCAAAAACACAACGATGATTCATCACCTTATTAGGAGGTGTTATTTTGTAGACTAGAAATAGTAACCTTAGACATCGAAGTGTATAAACTTAGTCTTTTTCCAAAATAACAGCCCACAATCACATTAAGTTCATAAATCTCTTAATTTGTTAACTTTTTTTCAATATATTGCATAATTCGTCGTAAATATGGTTCTTCAATATATTACAATATTTGAATTTAAATGTTATATTAATTCTATTTCATTTGACATTTCTTACATCACAAAAACTTCTTTTTTTTAATATTTTTTAAATAAATAATCATATTTCACAGAATACTACGTAACAAAAAGTAAAATTAGTTTACATAATCAAGCTTAAATACTATAATTTTTATATTATCTCATCGTAGCTTCTATTGATTTTACAAAAAAAATTGTTAATTATATTCAGAATCTTATTGTATAAAAAAATACTTACAAAATAATTAATAATATAAGAAATACTGGCGAAAATCTTGGAATTAGGAACTGAAATCTATAAATGATATTTTATAAAAATTCAGATTAAATATGCTTCATTTTCAATTGGAATAGGAAATGGATTAAAAATCATTCAATAACCTTGCTAAAATTTATCCTTGAGACATATTTGATGCAAAAAAAAATGGAAACTATTAATTTAATTATAAATAATTAATTGATCGTTAACAAATCTTTCGTTTAAATATCTTCAAGTTCAAAGACAAACATAAAATATTTGTTTGTTAATCGAAATATTTGTTTAAATAAATACATAATTACTTAAGAAACATTCCATTGATTTTGTATAATAATTTATTATAAAATACTTCGAAATTGTTAAATTTCTTTAAAAAAAAGTGAACGAAGTTATTGATTTAATTATAGATTTACCGTATTTTCTAAGAAAATAATTCAGAAAAAAAAATTGGTATGATTCATTTTTAGTATGTCTTATAATAATAATGTAATATATATTATTAATTATTTTAAATCTGTTTAATGTTAAAAAAGGGCAGAAAAACCTATGGTTAATAGTTCTTTTCTATTATTATTGTGAATGAAAATGTTTCTTTTTGCAATAAAAAAATTATGATTATAAAAAAAACTTACATCGATAGAAATTCAGTCAATAATAGGAGCAACAATGATTTGTAAATGAAATAATAAAAAAATAAGATTAATTCATTGAAGTACAATAATGTGAAAGAACTTTCCTAAACAGATATGAAATTAAAACGTTATTTTGGCAAAATTTGATCATCTTTCTAAATAGTAGTCACGTATTGGTTAAAACTTGGTTTTCATATTGAGTAGTAGAAAAAAAATAATGATTCTCATTATCAGTGAGCTATGACTTGATTTTTTGTTGTTTTTATTTTTGAGGCATAATAGCTATAAGTATACTAAATATCATAAAAAAAACATATATTTAGATTATATAAGCAAAAATATCAGAAACGAAATATTAGATACAACAACAATGAAAACAAAGAAAATTTTGAAATAATTGATATTTGTTCGAAGATTAATTATTGAAATTATTTTATCAACTAAAAACTATTATAATTATTTTTCAAAAGCTATTTACTTGTAATTTTGAAACAAATCTAAAATACATAAAATAAGTATCTTTAGGGCCCTCAAATAGTAAAACTAACTGGTGTATAGACCCCCGACTTTCTTAATGTTACCATCCATTTTAGGGATCTATGATTTTCTACATTTAAAATCAAGGGGGGCTCAACTAAGAAATTGTCTAGTGCCATCAATTTTGTTTAACAAAAAAATCGATTTAGAGGTCCGCCACTGATTATTATGATCTAATCATAAGTAGTTCCTCTTGTATGAGAATTTCTATTAATTTCAATATAAGTGGTTCAATAGTTCAATGTTGCATAATATGGTATTAAAAATGAATTTTTCATAAAATGTAAGTTAAATCTTCGGAGAACGCAGAAAGAGCAAACGTAATCGAGTTCATTAAAATGATGATCGAGCATCCGATTAGATTCGTTTCTGCATTCAAGGGAGAATGTATTAGCGTGAATAGGAAGACCATTTAAATTGCGATGCGGAGTAAATTAAGTGCAGGTAACGATAATTAATGGCGGCAATAAAGTATAAAGGCTTCTCATTAATCGTGGCCACTCGAAGGCGATCTCTCCTCCAATATATTCTTTCCTGCTGTATTATTTTTTGTCAGCCCGATCTGAAAACCCGTATCCGCACACCACCGGACGATACTAACTAACTGACTTAACCATACTAAAAAAAACACACACACACATTTACTAAGTAAACGCGAGAGATGGGAAAATGCGAGTAATTTATGTACGGCCCGGATTCCAGTAATTGGATTATCCATTGCATATTGAACTCAGCTCAAATCGCTCGATCGGATCTCACGTTTTCATTTTATTTTCTTTATATTATATATTTTTTGTTTGTTTGCAAAGAAACTGCACGAAATGTAGAGAAGGTTGGTTTTACTACGTTCGTCCGAGTCAAATGCTAATTCTAACATAGCATTAAAATAAACGCATCTAAATTGAATTTCAAATTGTTACTCACAAGAAAAGTAAAATAAATACCGTTTTACACGGTAGAGAAAAACTTGTAAATTAATTATTTATAACATTTTTTTTTAAACGAAATCAAGTAGTGTGTAAAACGAATGAGATGTACATAGAATTTAAATGCAATGTAAATTCCATGTACATTTAATTATTTAAATTGAATTTGATGAGTTTCAAAAACTGTTTCAGAAGATTGACATGTTTCTAAAACACGCAAACAATAAAAAAGGTTTTCTTTTGTTATTACAACCTAACATGTTATTTACTTCTATCAAGTAAGTGTTAAACGGAAACAAATACTTCGAGTCCTAAACAAATGCAAAAATATGATATTGACATTCCCTGAAAAACTTCGATCATTTTACTTTACCCATCTAAAATCTACAAGTTTCAGTTTATTTTTTTAACCTACACTTCATTAACTTTACTAATAGTTTTATTAATATTCTTATCTTATATATTGGTTTGTTCGGAAAGTTTATTGCCGATTTTTACACAAAAAAATCAAATCAATACTTTTACATATCGATTATAACTTTATTTTTATTATTGTTGTCCATCGATGTCATCATATCATCATTAACATTATTATCAGACATTCCGCTAGATCTTTAAGACTGAAATAACCAGCTCTAATATAAGCAAATAACTTTAGCACAGTTCTTTCAGCTAATTCAACTTCTCCATGCATTTTGTCCTCTCCAGTAACATAAAAGTATCAAGGTCTAAAATACACTTTGAGAGTACTAAACTGACACGAATCATTTAATTGAAACCAAACTTTTTTCTAAATACGGTTGAAATTATGGTTGAAATCGGCACGCACTTACCGGACAATCCAAATATTGACTACATACCCTAATTTTCTTATTATTTCCTTTTGAACTAAATTACATTTACCATTATCACTAATTCAATAATTATCTCCTCTATTTTATCAATATTATGTGCATTTAAACGCAATACAAAACTTTTTTGTTGTTTTTGCATGAATCCAATAAAACTCGGAAGTTTCCATTGATTATCTGTAAAAACGACCTAGTTAACATTGCTATAATGTCTATTTTATCTTCCTAATTGGAATAGATAATAGTTGCATAAAATAGATATTTACGTAAGTGTTTTTAAAAGAAAGAAAAACAAAATACTGCAAGCACTTCAATCTAAAATTACTAATAATTTGATTTTACAATTATATTTTATACAGTAATATTTCGGTGTTGATCAATCCGGGTTCACTATAGTCAGATTAAAATATTTTAAGACAAACTAAATATTAATTAAGCAAAATAAATATAAATTCTAAACAAATAGTACACAAAGTGCAAGGCTCTTTTTGTGTAATTTATTTTTGTATTTTAATTCCTCGATTATTCTGGATAAATGTATGTTGTTCATTAGTATTGTTTTTGAATCTACAATACGATTCAACATCTAAAGTATATTTCTTAGAATTAAATCACAATCAAAATCGTTATTATTTACTAAACATATTTTTTTAATCAAAATAAATTAATGTGAATAATTTTCGTAGTTAAAACTTTAATTTAAGAATGAATATATTCAAAGTATTATAAGGAAATAATTATTTTTTTATTTATAATATAAAATTCATATTGAATAAATTTCATGTTTACTTTAAATGAACTTTGATTCTACTTAATATTATTAATTTTATATGCATATGATACTGTTCAAATTGTTTATTTCTTGAAGAAATATTGATCACCACATGATTAAATTACATAATTCAAGCGTAACATTTATCATACAAAAACTGATGTAACGTCAATACAAGAAAGAATAAACGAAACAAAATAGCAACCCAACTTTTATAACATTTTGAAAAAATAAATCCTGGATACATTGAGTAATTTATTAATAAATGTAGCTTTATATAATGTTTAATAAATCACTTTTTGTCCACACTGATATATTATATAGTTCTATCATTTTTTAAATAAAAGATTCAATGCATATTTTGATAGTAGAGATCTTCCACGTAAATTGCTATAATTCTCGTTAGAAAATCGTAAAACAAACAGTATAATTAAAGGCAACTAAATAATTCAGTAAAACAAGCATATAAATACATGTTTTTATGTTTTTATATGTATTTTAATTTAGAGTACTTAATTATTTCTGGCAAGTACACGCTATTAAACTATTTTGTTACACATTTGATGGAAAATAAAGAAACATTTAGTTTGATCTTAAATGCTTATAATTTAATATTATTATTTAAGTACTTTCAAAATGTATATTGCAATTATTTATTTGTATTTAATTTATATAATAATGTCATGGTTTCCTCACTTTTAATTAAAGTAATTTGATGGTATAAAACTGCAATAATTGAGATATACCAGCAATGTGTTGTGTAACAACGATGAAGACAGAAAACAGCATTGGCCATGTCCACGGTGTTGTTGTTTCTGGTGATGTTGTTGTTGTTGTTCTTGGGTTTGGATTCGGATGGTCAGCAGCCATTGTGATCTCGTGACGTCAGATGGGTTTCGGGTTTATTACACGCATGGACACACCCAGCTCGGCTCCGCTCAGCTCGCCTCTGGTACACAGGTAACATGACAGGTACACCTTCGCGGGGTATGCCACCATCGCTACGTGGACCGAGCATCCATAAATCTTCGGATTTCCATCGCCTCAGCGGCTATCGCGAGATGCGGCTCGATTAATTAATAATAAAATCAACTAATCTCGATTTGACTCATCCGCATCTGCAGAGTGCTTCTTGCATTCATTTTCCATCGAAAACTACCAGCAAATCGCGCATCTTCCATATGCCGTTTCTCACTTACGTAAATGCATCAGTGATTGCAGCCACGCACGATTCGCAAACAAATTAGGTGCTCCAATTGACGACCACTCGCAAAACCATCCGAGGTTGCTCAACCTTGCCTCAGGTGCCATTGAAACTATGTTTACTTAACAAAGTGCTATCGCCTTTATAACCTCGTGCATCCTGTGTTACATTTAACACAGACCATTTCAAACACTACATAATTGCAGTCTTTATATCAGACAGGGTCAATAGGATAGTAGTGACAACACAGCTTTATTGAAGAAATATCTATTTAAAGGTTGACTTGCTCCAATTATACAACATTTAAAAATAAACATCCGTTACCATAGACAATAAGAGCAAATGCAATACTTTTCATATCTTTACAAATATTAAAACAATTTAACAATTAAAATATAAACATCATTACCATGGAAATTGGGATCAAATACACAAATTTGAACAATATTTGATGTATACATACCTGTTCTAAGAAATTGATAATTATTTAAGTAAGAATTTGATAAATATTGGTTTTAATTATAAAATCTTATAATATTTTTATTTTAAATTAAGAATATGATTATTTAATTCGTTGGCATTTATAAATAAAATATACCATTGAGATGTAACAAATGTAACAAATTTTCATTTCAATGGAATTCGCAAACTATGTTTATTTAGGATAGTTTATTGCAAGGTAGAAAATTCAGAATTCGCACAACCTCAACAATGTAAATAAAAGAACTTTTTTTAAAAAGAACTTGATTGAATTATACTTTACACTAAAGTGCAATACATTTTAAAGTGTGAGGCGAAATAACCGATGGTCAATAGCATTTCGATAGTAATTGGAATTATCTTTATGTATTTATCTTATTTTTGTTTACTGTTTATTTTGTATACTTGTTGCAATAAACGTTGTTATTATTATATTAAAACAAGTACATGTTGACTATAGTGCGGTTTCGATCAGTCCGGATTCACTATTGAAAATAGAAATTGCTATAATAAATTCGTTTTTTAATACATTAATGTTCGGTTTTTCCCTTTATGCAGTCTCTTCTTTGCGATTTACCTTTGTATATATTTCGATTAGTGCGGTTTTAAATAGTCCGGGCTATTGGCTGAAATTATTGCCCGCACTATGAGAGGTATTGCTGTATTATGTTGAGACTTGTTACACTAACAAATTATGTTCATCCAATTACTATCCGCAACGTACGTTGCTTAACTATCATAAGCTGTAACGCATGAATAACCGATTACAGTGCATTGAAAATTCTACATTTGTCAAGTTGAGAACGAATTGTGACATTAAGAACGCAAAACAGGGTTTAAATGTACACGAAGAGTTCAAAAGCTCAAACGGGAGCTATAGATTATGTGGTGATCAACTAGCTTGTATTCGGCGAGGGAGAGTTGAGTGATGAGTTATGCGTGATTGGGGAATGTGTTCTAATTAAGGGATGCTTCTGCTGCGACTGCTATAGCAGCTACGAGGTGCTATTCATGGACCAGGGCGTCAGCATTCGGAACGGAATGCTCCTCCAGTTACAACATCGCCGATGACACGACCCTTAGAGGGATCTCTAAATTATTGAGGTTGAATACCACGCATACTACACAAGCTAATATTACAATCGAGGAACTCGGAAGCGTCACTACATAAATAGACACAAACATTCAAATACCGCAACCACAACAACAAAAACAACAAAAGTCTGCTCTTCTCATAAAAAAAATTCTTGACAAATTTATTGAAATATTTATTTTTAACAACTGTAAATTAAAAAAAAAACGAACAGTTGCATAAACTTCTTAATTATATTTCGCAAATAACAAGAAACAAAATTAGTTTTAAGAAAAATGTATACTCTTTTAGATACGCATTTTCAATTACTTTGGTTATTTTCTCAATTTTGGAAAAATCTTGTATATTTAAGAAGTGTTTTAAGTTGTAATTACTTTTTTTTCTATTTACTTAAGTATTTTATTTTTCTTACTACACAAATAGACACAAATATTGAATTATTTCAAATTTCCTGATAATTATTAAAGAAAATAGTTGTGGCATAAATTTTAAGATATTTTTATCTACAAATGTTTTAAATGTGAAAAAACAAACAGAATTTTAGTTCCAATAATTTCTGCCTATTTACTTTCAATGTTCATTTCCATTATTATATAAATGGATCAGGGCTGTATTAAGGTTGTGTGGTACTTTAGTCTAATTGACACAAAAATAAAAAACAACAGCGATTTTCTTGTACAAGAAACTATTTTTTTATATTTTTTAATTTTTTTTTAATTTTCTTGTCTTCTACATTTATTTATTTTGTAGATAAGCATTATTAGTAGATTTTCGTTAAATATTCATTGGAATATTGCAACTACAACAACATTATCATCGTTGTTCCCATAATTATTTCGTACCATTGTTTTATACAATTGTTGTTAATTGTTCTATAGTTTGTCTTCATCGACAAATGCTTTTTGTTCCTGCTGTGGACGTGGTATCGCGGAAATGAAAGGCGATAACAGCTATCGAAAATAATTAGTGTCAGTGGGAATAGATAAGGGTATAACCATTATCAGTGGACTCGACCCGCGCATTTAGCTACAACATTGCCAACCATATCGGACGCACTTGCGCTCGACCCGCATAAATCATCTTCCGAATTGCATAATGCAACGCCATTATTTATATACACTTTGAATACAGTAAAAATTCATATGAAAAGTGAGGAGTATTTCTATATACAAACACAGTTTGTTTTCACCACAATTACCGTAACGTAAATTATATCCCTAATTACAGTATACAATGTGTACTATATGAAAGCTTCTCTCAACCTATGACAAGTTTCAACATAATACAGCCTATGAAAAAGCTGTCACTTAAACAAATTTAAAACCAAGAAACTGGTGAAATACTCTTAGAAATTGAGTAACTGATACAATGAAAAGGTTAAGAAACGCTACTATATAGTAGAAAATACTATATATACTATACTATTATATATATATACTAATATATATACTAATTAGATAAAATTAAATTGAAGTTAGGATAATTCTAATGAATAAATTGTATGTTATATAAACTTATACTGTAAAACTCACCTGAAAAGTGTATTTCTGTGAGATTATAAATATTTCTTTCTGCAATTACTTCTAGACGAGAAAGAGACGTATGCGACTAAAAGTATCTTATCTGCGGTTCATTAGTCTCACTCATTATCGGGTTCCCTTTTCCTTCCACTTTTATGTGCGGCTTTTTTTTTCTCCTCCCTCCGTCTGTGCCCTTGCAGCTTGCGGAACTTAACGACTTATCTGAAACAGAAAGCACAAATTAACGGGGAAACAGACCTCGTTTCACTTCATTAATCCATAAACGATAAACCTTGTTTTTTCTTTCAATTCTAACGCCAGGAATATTTATATATGCATAATGCAAAACAACTTTTTCCATTCTAATATAAAGACAATTATCTATTATTCCATAAACAGATTAAGAAACATGTGTAAATCTTATTATATTTGCCTTTGTTATTTTATAATGCAAAAATTGTTGTTTACTCTAATATTTCAATGAACTATAATTTCGAATTTACTGCAGTTTTCAAAATTATTTTTCAATATATAAATCCATCATTGATTGAATCCATATTCAACACATGTTGGAGTACACGTTCTTAGTGCCTTAAGGGCAAAACTACTTGGAGTACCTTTCTTCAGAAAAATGTTTTTCTTCTTAAAAAGTGTCTTCTTTATAAACTTTCAAACATAAACAGCTTTAGTATTTCAATCAATTTTAGATTATTTCTAATTACTTTTCTTTGATGTTCCATTTCAGCATGATTTACAAAAAAAATATCAAACTTCGAATTACAAACAAATCATCTAAATAATTTTAAATATAAATGAATATAAAACTGAATTATTTATGAAAAAAATATCTGAAAACTATTGAAGTTATATTATTAATATAATTCGGAGAATTAAATTTAATAAGAAAATAATTCATTGAAATATTCACAATAGAAAAAAAAGGTATGAAAATGTATAAACCTTAAACAATTATAAAACAAGAGCAGTTTAAGCGTTCTAATAACTACATGTAAAATATTCAATGATTGTATAACTCAATTCAAATTACAATCAATTAATTAATTGATTGCAAGTATAATTATGTAACTGTTCATATTGTGATAGTAAAACGTCGTCCGTTGAAACGTACATATGAAATTAATTTCTTTCGCTTCATTAATAATAACTCGATAACATTCTTGAATAATCGTTGCGAATGCGAAAGCCTCATTCCTTGAGATGCATTTAATATGGATTTTTCATCGGAACGGCGTGTCACACGAATAGGATATTTGTTTGTATAAAAACAGAAATTTCTAGAACTTTGAAAGCCGTATTAAATGGTTTGTTCACCTAGGCCAACAAACCCTATTTCTGATTCCAAACGCGTGATTTACTTAATGGCTTTTAAGATATTGCTTTTGGTATTTGTAATACATGTAATGAACGACAACCAATAATCTGCTGTTTTTTTTGTACTATTTAGGAGAATAAATGAGTTGTAAGTTAAAATATGTGGATAAAAGACGACAAAATAAGTTTGTTTGATAAGATAATATTTACAATTTTTTAATTTTGCATTTTGTAAAAAAAATAACTTAAACAGTTTGTTTAATCATTCATGCTAGTATTATCTGCGAACTATATTGATTAAGTTTAATAAGTACAGCAATACCTCGCCTTTTGCTGCTTCGATCAGTCCGGATTCACTATAGTTTGGTTTGAAAATTTCAAAAGAAACTAAATTTTATTTGAGTAAAATTTGTATTATATATTTCAATTTTCATGAAATTGCGTCAACCTTAAAATTGTAATAATTCAAATGTATTTTTTTGTTTTCTTCTCCAAATAACAAATATTAAAATGTTTTTCTTTGAAATTACCAAAGGCAAGTTTGTTTTGACCTAAAAGAAACAAATGGAAATAGAAAAAGCCCTACAGGGAAACACAATGCGCCAGTATTTATGCAGTCCTGTCATTTGAATATTTCAGGTAAAATATTAACGAAACTACTTTCGGTTGAAACATGTCATTCAACTTTGTATAATATTACCTAACTTTCATATTTAGCTAAAAAAAGAACGAAACTTTAAAAAAACAATCCCAAGTTTCATTGATTTATTTATGCGGCTTTGATCAGTCAATTGTACACAAAATAATTATTCTTTTTCTCTTATTATTCTATTCATATTATTCCTCCATCGATTAGTCCGGTTTCAAACAATCCGGGTTATTACCGCACTATGCGAGGTATTGCTATATTTAATTGAAAAAATAAATATTTCTGAATCTTTCAAATATGACATTAATTTCAATTAAATCTTTGAATTGAACAATATGTAACAAAATAGATTAAAAATCATATATGTAAATACAATTGAATAAATGATTATTTGAGTATAAACTAGATTAAAATACAATAATATTTTATTAAAGATGCAACAATTTGTATGAAATTAAATGAGTGATGTTAATTATATTAATTGGCGTTAATTTGTTCTTAAATCCTAATTATGTTACCTTTATATTTTATATTGGGGATATTTTTTTTTAAATCATGAATCCAAATATACGTTATCATATGCCAGTTAACATCGAAGATAATTAATATATTGTAAATTTAATGAAAATTACATATTTTGCAGTAAAAGACTAAATATATTAAAAAGATAAGTAAAATGTAATTTTTTAAATCATGACGTACATATGAATTACAACTTTAATTCTTGCATCAAATGGTAGCAAATACATAAAAGGTTTTCAATAAAAATAGAAAACATATGCGAATTAAGATTGACTTTGGTCCAAATTTTCCATTTACATCATTTGAGTTTTATTGTTTTAATAATTTATCAACATAACTTTGAAAAAAACAATATTTATCATTTTAGATGAGGAAGCGCCATCTATTTTATTGGTTTCATAATTATATTGTGGTCGAGAAAGCTGTATTATATTTTGAATCGTAAACTGAATTAGCATAGGTCTCTTGCTATTATTATGCGTATAATGCAATAACAATTGCGGTTTATGAAGTCCTTCAATTTGGTTTCCAATTTTTGAAGGGCTATAAAAGTCTTCGAGATGAATTTATGATGTTTACGTTTCGTGTATTTGCAGATGAAGTGAAGGAGAGTAAAACCCCTGCGGTGGACATAGAAAGGACCCTAAAAGAAGAGAATAACAAGAGGACCCATCCATCCCCACTGCTACCCCGATCTTTTTTCAACCACCCCACCATCAGACTCGTTAGGTTCTTTCCACCACCACCACCACCACCAACTCAACTCAAACGCCCTTTTTAGTGCATCGAGAAGAAAAGCCGAAAATGTTTCATTCAACCCCGAGCACGCCAAGCGGCTACACAGACGGTAGATTGTCTATGGACGGTGGCGCATCTGCATCCTTCCATCAACATCTTCAGCAATCCCCAGTTTACGTGCCCAGTAATCGCGCAACGATGCCGCAATATCCATCACCGGGAAGTCATCACTTCGCTGCATCCCATCATCAAACCAGTTGGCATACGGCGGCCGCGGCTGCTGCAGCAGCTGGTGGAGGCTACGGAGACGTTTCCGGACATGGTGCCGCCATAGCCGGATCCCATGGTGCTCTAAGTGCGGGACAGTTTTACGCGCAAAACATGATGATGAATACTGCCTGGAGGGCTTACGACGGCTCCCACGCCACCGGATTCCAACGCACCTCACCGTACGGTAAGTCAGCATCTCGGATCTTCACTACCATAAGACTCCTAGTTTGTAAATCCAGGTGGCATCGCCTGCTTTAGTGAACAAGTGAAGCTAGTTAACCGGCACTCCCCATTACCACCACTCCTACACAATCTACATCGGATTATTCTTACTATTTTTTTTTATTTATGTTCATTATTATGGACTTATTACTGCTTCTCCATTGGAGCTTATCGACTTAGTTGGATTTTTCTTTATATTAGTTCCATCCTGTATCTTATTATAATGTAGTACTTTTTCAATTATACCCTAGTCCATAAACTTCATAGACAAAGTATTTCAGTTTTTACATTAATCAGAATCAAATTCAAATCATATAAAAAATACTTTAGTCATATTTTAACTAAAATCAGTTGAATTATTAATTAAATCTCAACACTTATTTAATTATACTTTAGTCATTTGAGTTACTGTAACGCAGAAAACGTAGTTCTAATTAGCAAGCGCAGTAATTATAAAAACACTATTAATAATCATAAAGCAGAAACGAAGTAATCTAATTTGAAGATTTCTAATTAATGACGTAATTAAAACATGAATTTACTCAATTATAGAATATTTTCCCTTAACGCCCAAAAAGAACATTATTACTTCCATATACATTTGAAGTCTATTAGAATAAAATATTATGAAACAATTAGAACGTAAAATTTAATTAGATCATTACAAAAATGTATGCAAGTCTACCTAGTATTTAAATTTTTTATATACAAATTTTACAAAAATCATGATATTATTTGCAGTTTGACAATTTCGGTAAAGGGGTCGCCACTTCTCTACAAATAATATGTAGAAATGCAAAACACTAACTGAGAGTTTAATTGACAGTTAAAAGTCGCGAAATAAATCACATTGAAACAGTATTGATCAGCACTGGATTGGATTAGCTATATCTATTTTATAGTATACTTTAGTAGTAGTTGTAGAGGAGGGCGTCGCCTCAATCTAACTCCTCGCGTGTCTCTCGTTTTATCCTCTCTCTCTCTTCTCATCTCAACGATCTCGTGTACTATATAGTATAGTAGTAATAGTAGTCTTATAAAATGGCCGTCGGTTGTTTATGCGACGGACGATTTTAATTTAAAAGCCACATTAGAAGTTTTCCGATAAGGCGCATCAGCGTAAATCATCCGGCCCTCAAAAGCCGACCGACCACTACACACACACACACACGCACTCGTGAACACACTCATGCTTGTATACATACATACAGAACCCACGCAAAAACAAACAAACAAACCCGAAAGAGCAACAAGGAAACTAATCGCGCGATTTACAAGTGGAAAAGGGAAGAAGAAAAATAAAATAAAACAGCATCGCGCGCGCCTTTGTATATGTGTGATACTAAAGTATGCGGCTTGTCTTGGCTGCTGCCGCTTTAAATTGGAAGGCCGCACCTCGGACATAAATTTCAGAAAAATTTCCAAACACATTCTTCTCATTTTCCGATCGCAATTTTCAAAAACTAATCGCATACCAATTAACCAACTGCAATTCATCAATCTTTGATTATTTTTTATATTGAAATTTTAGGATGTTTGTAGCCACGTTTACGTGGAAATATCAAGTACATTGACGTGTATTTACATTGTTGGAAGCGCAATCGCGGTCGGTAGCTGATAAAGGGGAAAAGTGGGAAAGGTTAAGTTTCTAGAAACATCAATTCCGATTAAGACAATGGGTTTTAAGACGATAAAGCTAATTTTCCGCTTTCGAGCCAACAACAGATTTGTTACCATTGTCCTTCTCTTTGGTTGCTTTCTTCCATCCACCGACACCGCGTTTTCTAATTGTCGACGTGGATGCGATAAGAATGGGCAAAATGTGTTTTGGAGGACGATAACGCTTTAAAACTAACGCAATTTGATTAATCGGCTAGGTCACGCTCCAAGGAGTATTTAACAATGGCCAAGCCGAACGTTGACGCTCCTCTGATAAGGACAATGGGCAACGAGGAATATCTGATAAACAACCGATTTGCATTTCACTCGATAACTTTGTTTGCGCTGAAACTTGTATTCACTTAACGTACAAATATCTACCAAATTCTAAACATGTAGTTTAAACGCAATTTAAATAATACTTGATATACTACTAACTTCTATACAATTTAAGCCAAAATTAAATTTTAAATAAATTTCGTTAGATTCATATTTGTTTATTCGCATTTTAAATAATAGAAATTAGTTGAATGTTCAATAATTTATATTGAACAATTAAAAATTACATTCGATCTTTCGTATATTATAATTCAATTGATTTTTAAGTTTTCTAATTTAATGTTAAGAAAACTGCGTTAAAGGAGAATAATTAATCATAAATTTCTGCACTTCTTACTGAAATGAAAATCATCAACAAAAACGTAATTAAAAAAGTATAAAGTCAAATTTAAATCTGTCATTAAAATTTTAAGAATTTTTCAATTAAAATATTTTTTTAATAAATTTTAATTTTGACATTAAGTTGAGAAATATGTACAAAAATAAACTTGAATAAAATATGAATAAAAATGTCATCCGCTAATTTTAAGCAGACAAAATATTTATGATTTTACTGGAATCATCATGATTAATTGGAATCAATTAAAAGTCATTTAATAAAGTGCATTTCACATTCACACATTTTCCCATAAATAATTTTCCAAACGCGGAGAAGGATAAAACGAATTTAATTACAAAATATTTTAATTGGGCGAGAAAGCTCATCGGAAGCGACGGCGAAGATCGTGCGTGGGAAAAAAAAGTGAATGAATCCATTAATCCAGTCCCATAAAGTAATTACAGTTTATTTGATACGAAGTGAATACGGCCATCTTCATGGAACTAAATTGAATCGATCATTTTCAGATGGCGCAGTCGAGTTCCAATTCGGCGAGGGCAGGGAGTGCGTCAATTGCGGCGCCATTTCGACGCCCCTGTGGCGTCGCGACGGCACCGGCCATTACCTCTGCAACGCATGCGGATTGTACCACAAGATGAACGGCATGAATAGACCCTTGATCAAACCATCCAAACGACTGGTATGTTAATGATTCCGCCCCCTTCTCCGACAATTCGATTTGTTTTCTTAACACGTTTTCTTTTTGTTGTTTGTTCTTCAGACTGCGACTAGGAGGTTGGGGCTTTGCTGCACGAACTGCGGTACTAGGACAACGACGTTGTGGAGGAGGAATAACGACGGGGAACCGGTGTGCAACGCCTGTGGGCTGTACTTCAAGCTGCACGGCGTCAATAGGCCGTTGACCATGAGGAAGGACGGCATTCAGACGCGCAAACGCAAACCGAAGAAGCCCAATGGCGGAGAGAACGAGAGCGCCACGCCCACTCCAATCGACGGTAAGTTTTCATTGGACTAAACTAAATTATACCACGCCCCTACTCCCACCCGCGCGTACTTGCGGCCCGAACTTGCTCGAGCTTCTGACCTCCTGTTACCAGAAATTATGCATGCAAGCAATAAAATATTATTTATATTATGCGGAAGGGTTGAGGGAATTCAGAACCATATTTTTATATAAGCTTTCTCTTTTACAGATTCCAAATCGGCTATGCTACATCAGCACGCCAATCCTCAACAGCAGCAGCAGCAAAACCACTCTTTGCATCAGAGTATGGACAACCACAACCATCACCAGTCTTCGTCTCCCAATAAACAGCAGCAGCAGCAACCGAATGATAGGCCGTACCTTGGTCAGACCTCGCTGCTGCCTCCGGCAACCACAGCTGCTACCGCCTCCAGTGTCATCAAGACGGAACCCTACGAACCGTACAGCTGCTTCCAGAACCAATCATATCCCTATCAGCAATTCATCGGGTTCCACGGAGCCGGCGCTGCCTCCGCTCCGGAAGTGGCCTATCATCATCAGCATCACGTGACAGCCGCCGCCAAACTCATGGCCTCCTCGTAATTCAACGAACGATAAACGCAATCCTGGTGCAATATATATAATCAACGAAAAGAGATGAAACGAATCGATTCGACAACAGCAATTGTCGAATTCAAATATATAATAATATTATTTATTCAGTCGCAGATGCAGACAGAACTAGCAATTATTAAAATTATTATTTCTTTTCGAATACCTGTACATACTTAGTAGTATACTAATCCGTTTGTAAATACACACCCATCAATTATTATTATTATTATTAAATAAACAAGCGCAATTTTCGTCCAACATTATCATTTCCAATTGTGATCTTATTTTTGTATTATTACTTCAATTCACATTGCTTCTCCCCCTAGAAGCTTAGGCGTTAATTTTCAAAAGAAATTTAATCCCGTACTAATAAAATAAAATAAAAGCCTTGCATATTTACATTGTCGAATAATAAAACAATACATTATTTCGCCACTGCATCAAAGCAAGAAAACGAATATAATTATAAATATAATTAATTACATTTAATTACATAACTCGGTTTATTTCCGTGAAATTAGCAAATGTATACAAAACAAAATAAATCACCCAAACCTTATATTATAAACAAACAAAAAAAATATACGTAATCCAATAAGACTTAATTCATGTATTATAAATATTATTAATAATTTTAATTATTATTCATGTGATTAATGCGCAACTCGAATAATTCGAATAAAGCTTTCTTCTCATACATGCATATTTCGTTCGCTGCGAGACGCATTACTATACGTAATATTATATATAAATTTAATAATAACTAAATTAATCTTTTAATGTTTTTCTTTTTTGAGACTGCTCTTGTGTTATATACTGTGTTTATTATTGATTGATTATTTAGCTAAATGTGTTTTAATGCCATGACGAGACTTTGCTACTCTTTATTATTATTATTTGTTTTTTTTATATATATTATTATTATTCATCTAAAGTATTAGATTGTGTAATAATTATCGTGTAGATATTTATTGTATTCGTTTTAATCCGCAAAGTGTTTTCTACATTAAGGTTTCATTATGTTTATTTTTTTTATTATTATTATTTTCTTTTATTTTAATTTTTGTAAATAATATTATATAATTTAAATATGTTTAGGAAACAAAAATATATACATACAATATTAATGAATTAATGAAATTCCTTGTTTTTATTTTTAACCAAAGTTCAAAGAAAATTATACTTGGAAAGGTACAGTATTATTTTGTAGTGATTATGGAAATAATAGAGATAATAGCTCCAATAATCAGGACCGCAGCAAGGAAATATCTAATTTGCGCCCCCATCCTTCAAGAAAACAATAATATTACCTTTTACTGACGCTCTTACGGTTGATGCGCCTGCGGCCGGCGCCCTCTTTCACACCCTATTTCGGCCAATAATTATTATAACATTAACATAGATACAAATAAAACGTATTTATATAATAATAATACTAAAAAAATAACTGTAACTAACAGTTATTGCCCAATAATCTCTATTTCTACGATTTTTCATTCAATTAGAGATTGTTTATGTATGGAAATCATCTTCAATTCACAAAAGTTTGGGAAACTCTTACCTAAAAAATTAAAATCGAATATAAACTAAGAAATACAGTAATGAATGAATTATTTGTTTGATATTGTTATCATTATTAAAGGATTTTAAAGACATTTTATGAAAAAATATGCGTATTCTAAATATAGTTTATTAAATGTATTAAAATGAGAAATAGTAAAATAAACAACAGATGATGAAGTGCCAAGCGGTACTTTGATATAAGCAAATAGAAGTGGAAGTGTGACCATCCCCATCCGATAGGGATAAAATAATAAATTTGCGTTTACCCAAACCTTTTTCATCCCATATTTACACATTCACTATTTTAGTCTGGTCTTTATTTCCAGGTAACATTACCCATTTTCCGCATTATTTAGAAAACAATATAAATAAAGAAACAACGATTAGATAACTCATATCGAGCGGAACTATTTACGCAAATAATTCCCTCTTTGTACAGATGTAAGATTAATAAACAGCAGAAAAAAGTGAGTAATAATTATAAAAATCATGTACATTAATTAGTAGACAACACTTGCCAAGTTACATGTGAAAATAATGATTGAAATCGCATAAAAATAATTACTAATCGATAAATTTTAAACGGCATAAACCTAAGACCTGACAGAATAAACTATAAAAAACGTTATATACAAATTAATTTTGTGACTAATTTATTTTTTTAATTATTTTTTAAATTTTCAAACCGTACTATAGCGAATCAATACAAAACCATATATTCCTGCTTTTATCTTTTTAGAAATTAAATTACTTATTATTAAGTCACTTAATACAAAATCAATCTATCCATGTTACCATTATCATAATTTTCAAAAAGAAATTTCTTAATTTGACATGAAAATTGTAAAAATTTTATTCGATACGTTTTATTTTACTGAACAAAAAACGTGAGTAATATGTTCATATACAAATCGGATTTGCATTTGATTTGTTGGCAGCGTTTCCATTATATTCGTTAAGTTGTGATTTGTGTTTTCCGATGGCAAATGATTATTTGTTTGCATGACAGGCGATAAGTGAAAGACAGGTCGGCTTTTAACCTCCCCCACAATATACAACATATACACAATGGGGAAACGATGACACTGCTATTTTTTTCTTTTGATCCACTCTTACTTGGATTGTAAATACAATAAACAAAAAAGTAAAAGTAAATTATGTTACAATCACGTACTCGATTTTAAAAAAATTAAATCTAAATTTCTAATAAAACAAAGACATTTTAATATATTAATATTTAAACGTATATATCATAATCGTTTAAGCTAAAGTTCATACTTCTTTTAACTAATAACAACTAAATGTACATATAGAAAATAAGTGTTTTTTTTGTAGATGAAAAAATCAACATTAAAAGTTTATATATTATTCCAACTATTTAATTCAATTAAACTTAATTGATTTTAAGTTTCAAAAAGCATTTTGCTTCAGTAATTTGAAACTTTTGTCTTAGAAAATTTTCAATAAATTTCCATGCGTTTCCTTTGATATTATTAGAAAACTACATAATTCAATTTATTAATTTAATCAGATCATCTATTTCCAAGACAAATTAGAAAATTTTCAAAGCAAGGAAACATAATTTAAATGGAAATCATCACTTGATGATGACAAATATGGTAAATAAGATGGACCGATTTAATTTTACACATAATGCCTTTTTCATTCGATTTCAATCAATAATGATGTAATGATCAGTAATTACTTTTAATTTGTAGTATTGCTGAAATTGTTTACTTACAAGTTCATCCGAATATGCTTTTACTTTATAAGAATTTAAATTTTTTCAAGAATTATTAAAAAAATTATTCAATTTGGTTACTTTCAAAGTTATATAATTGGATAATCTTATAATTATACGAACATTTGTAGAGTTCTAAAATCTATACAATGTAATGAACATATTCTAGTGGATTCAATAAAATATTTCTATTATGGATTTGTTCAGATTTCGTTTAAAAAATGTTTATTTAAAAAATATTTTATAACACTTTTTTTTTCTGAATTTTCGCATTTTTTAAATGTATTTAAATATTATATAAAAATCTATTAGTGTTATTATTAAGCAAAGACAAAATAACGAAGAAAGAAAGGAATACGAAGCAAAATCGTGAGGTGTAGCTTGTGATCATTAGAAACGAACGAAAACATATTAAATATTAATGATCCACTTGAAGGGCTTTCAGCGGACGACGGTTGTTGTCAAAAGGCCACGCGCTCTTCTGACCTGTTAAGAGGGCGTCAAATCGGAACCCTCTGACACCTCGTTAATACTCACCCCCTTCGTTTCCACAAAACGATGCAAACATCAGCAACCTCCACCACCACCAATCCAAACATAGGCTCGGATATAAATCCAGACCACTTCCATGCTCTGATTTATTCCCTTATTTCCGTGAGCACAGCGAGTGTAGTAGGAATGGGTAAGTGCTCTATGTTATATCGCCGAGAGTCATGTCTGATCGAATGCGAAGGAAGGACACTACCGGCCCCGATACCATGCATGGTCTGCGGCGACAGAAGCTACGGAAAACATTACGGAGTCTACTGCTGCGACGGATGTTCCTGCTTCTTCAAACGCAGCATACGAAGAAACATAATATACACCTGCATCTGTAAGTTCTGTTTTGCAGTTCTTAAGGTTAATTAGAAATACCCAAAAAAATACATTCTTTCAGCTGGAGATGGAAGATGCGTTGTGGATAAAGCGAGAAGGAATTGGTGTCCTTACTGCCGGCTCCAAAGGTGTTTCTCCGTGCAAATGAATACAGCAGGTAAGAACACAATATCATTAGAAATAGTATTTAGAATAAAAAATGCAAAGTTTTTGTAGTATTAGTCCAAAAAGGACTATGGTTAATAGCTCTTTGTATATATGTTTTATAAAAAATGTTCTTTCATTCTCTAACTTTAAAATATTTGATTACAATTAATACCCGGCGCATCCACTTTCAGAAAACATAATTATTCTAAATATTTAAACTCAAAATGTAATCAAATTTAATTAATTGATATTTATGTATAAACAATAATTTCTTAATTTAACAGTTTTTTCAAATAAGTTTATAGTCATTATTCTAAATAAAACTTGAAATATTATATTCTCAAATCTATATTTATTGTAATAATAATGATACATAAACAAATTTTAAATGTTGCACTTTGGCTTTAAGAACAATATTTGAAAATAATTTTTATATTATTTTTCATATGAACGAAACAACATAAAATCATCATTTTATTTAAATTTATAAAAAATAATTGTAAAGTTTATTAGTCCTATCGATCAAATTACTATCAAAAGAAATCGTTATATTCATACATTTCATACAGACATCTGGATATATAAGATAGATATTTGTTATAATATTTATAAATTGACATTAAACAAATCTAATACATTCAAGAATCACACAATTAACTATAATTCTGCTTCCATATTTATTGAATCATATGAATGTTGATTGAATATTGACTTTCAATTATATTTAACATCTTGAAAGTCAGTTGTAAGTTTTTTTTCTTATATACGAGTAATCACAAATATTCTACAAAAATAACTTTTCAGTTATAAAAAAATCAACTTATTTCTTTAATTCAGCTTTCTTCAAAATGAGAATTATCATAGTAAAAAAAAAAACCCGGCGGATTCACTTGAAAATCGTCAATGTACACATAATATAAATTTTAAATTTCAATTTTAATTCGTAACTGCTACTATGCTAATTTATATATACTCATACTACAATCAGGTCAAATAATTCATTCTCAACGTTCTAAAATGTAATTATTAACAATTATATCTAAAACTTTATCATAAAAAAGTTAACAAACAACACACAAAACTACAAATATATTTTGAACATTGTAAACAAACAGGTTTTTGCCAAATTATATAACAAGTTACAAATTGTAATTAAATTTTGGGTGAATGGAACTAGTTATTATAATATCTTAACAACTTACTCGTCTGCACTATTGTGTAGTTACTAGCTGATTGTCACTTATGTTATTCGAAGATATAGTAACGGAAGAAAGCGCAACTATAAAATTCAATGCAATATTTAGATTTAAAAAGTGAAAAAGTCAAATTAGCAGTTACGGGTTAAAACAGTTGACTTGACTTGATTGTTAAATTATCTTTTAAACCGCGATTTATTTATAATTTTTATATATAATTTATAATTAAAGGACAGGAAGGCCTATGATCAATAGTCCTGTGATCAATTAATCTTATTTCTTTTGTTTTTTAAAACAAACTCACGCTTATTTAATTATATTACATCAAAACAAAAATATTATTCATACATTCATTATGTTCATACAGAAATTAGAGAAACTTAATTTCTTCTTATTCTTCCTTCCCCATCTTCATTTGGAAGATTTGGCATTACGCGCCAATAAGCCAGCTCCTGTCTGTATTCTTCGGATTTCTTCTTCCGTCCAAATAGTTAAGGCAACCAGCTTCTTCCAATTACACCAAAAATTTCCCTCTTCAAAACAAATAATCAAAATAAACGACTTCTTCTAACGAAACTAAAAAATAACTATTAAATCCAACTTAAACTGACTTCTATAAAATATGTACATAGGAAAAAAAAATCGTTTCAGAAAGTATCAGCAAGAGCCACCTAGTATCAACAGATAAGACTAATATACAGTTGCACAAAACCACTGTTGACATCTGTTTGTAAATAATTTTAATAAAATTTTAATTTATTCTTTTTGCATATATAATAATGGAAATTATGATATTTATAAATACCATCATTAATATAAATATATAGAAATAGTAAAACTATTAGCTAAAATTATATAATAAATCAATAAGGTACTCCCTTATGCCATCTATCAACAACTGTCAATAGCTAATTCTGTACTATAATTAAAACGTGAACATAGTAGAATGATACAACTCAGACGAAGTTTCATAGTTGATATCTGATCGAAGACAATATGAAAAAGGGTCTATATCGCAAGCCCGACAACCGAAAGACCGTCTATTAAAAGCCCGACGTTCCGAGTGTATCGAAATCCCGACTACCAATATCCCGACAATCAAAATCCCGACTGTATCGAAATCCCGACTACCATAATCCCGACAATCGAAATCCCGACAGTGTCTTTTATTATTATAATTTCTACAATAACATTTTTAAATTATTGTACTATATTTTAATAGGTCGATAGCTCTTTTGCCCGATTATTAATTGTTGTTATTTATTCTTAATAACAATAAATAATATTAATTATTATTGTTTTTTTTTTCATTGACTTATTCATTATAAAACTTAAAAATAAGAAATATTCTATAATAAAATTAGTTTATGTTAATCTTATTAAGTTTTAGATTGTCGGGATTTCGATTGTTGGGATTTTGATTGTCGGGATTATGGGTGTCGGGATTTTGATATAGTCGGGATTTCGAACGTCGGGATTTCGATACACTCGGGATTTCGAACGTCGAGATTTCGATAGACGGTATTTCGGTGGTCGGGCTTGCGATTGCCACCGATTAAAAATAAAACAAAAACATGCGAAACTCGCAAAAAAAAAATAGAACCAGCAATAATTAATATTGATATTTAAATTGTAAGGTTTGAACATGGTTAAAAATAGTAAAAATAAGCTACTTTATAAGACTTATTTTGTTCTACAATAATAACATTATTTATTACTGGTATATTTCTAAATCGACCTCAAAACATTATTTGATATTTCACGCAATGTTTCAGCTGTGCAGGAAGAACGAGGTCCTAGAAAACCAAAATTCCAAGGTTTGCAGAACCATCGATTCCCTGCAAAATCCATATCCGATCCTATTTTAATGAACCCGCAGCACGAACTCGCAGCTCAGATCCTTCTGGTCTCTGTGAAGCAAGCCCGAAAGAGTTCGACCTTCGGCTGCCTGACTAAAGACTCCCAAAACACGATATTATCCCACCTCTGGAGTCCACTTTTCATCTTAAGGGCGAGCCAATGGCCCACGGAGATTCAAATGGGAGACATAAAATGCACTGTGAACGCTTTGAAGAAGATGAAAATAGATTGCAACGAAATCGATTTTCTGGAAAGTCTTTTGCTTTGCCGACGTGACCTCCTGAAAGACCCGACACAAATCTCTTTGATCGAAAAGATGTTGGAGAAATTGATCGAAGGCTTCACGGTGAGATCATATATTTAATGCAAGAGACAATTATAGTAAATATTGTTTTTTAGGGTAAGGTGAATTCAAATAGAATCTGCAATCTGCTAATGGCTTTACCCATGTTGTTTTCTCCGGACGCAAACACGATAAATTCCGTCCTTTTCCAACCAATCATCGGTCTAATACCTATAGAAACTGTAATAGCTACAATTTAATGAAATAAAAGTGAATCAATTACAACATCAGTTCGTTATTTCCGTTCACTCGCGTTATTGCTTATCGATTAAGCAGCGCTCGAGGAAAATGAGCGAGAGCTTCTACGATGCCATCTCCGCATTCCTCGGATTCTCCAAGTTATTTTCCATGACCTCCATTACCAGCAGTGATAACACCTCTAAATACAAATGCAACCACATAATACATTTTCTGTCTTTGGTGCATCTGGTGATTGTGGCGTTCACGTATTACCTGAGCTTCGACACGGATGGAAAATACGTTGGAAACTCCGACATCTACTTCTTGTCGTACTTCACGTACGACATGCTCAACATGATCAGGTTCGTGGTCATTTACATTCGAAGTTCGTGGAAGGTTCAAAAGGAAATCGACATGTACAGAGCAGTGGACGAGTTCGACGCGAAGTTGGAAGGAAACGACGATATGGCTGCAGCAAATAATTGGATAACTAGGCAGAGCTTTGCTCTTCTATCTTTGGCCATCCTTTCGCAAACACTAACCGAAACTTTCGTCGCCTTGATCTCTTACAAAGTGATCACTGCAAATCTGATAATCTGTAAAGTTTTGCCTGCTTTTACAGGCACTTTGAGGAAATGCTACTATTTTTTGTGGACTTGTTGGCTGAGGAAACGCTTCGAAATAATCAACAAACGATTGTTAACAGTGAAGAAACGAAGTAAAGTAAATAGGCGACACGTTTTCAGTGTGTATTCCTTCCACAAAGAGTTGGACGAATTAATGGAAATGTACAAGAAACTAGGGGAAATCACGAGAAATGTAAACGAATACTTTAACATCGAGCTGCTTTTACATTTTTTACTACTCTTTGACGTCGTTTTTGCGAACGGCTATTACATGAGTTTCGTCCTCAACCTGAATGACTCAACCTTTCTTTACATTTTCACTGTCATCAAAAATTACATCTACTTATTATTCGAAAGTTACTCCTTAGTTTATTCCAGCACGTTGCTTTGCAAAGAGGTCAGACTTTGTAACATATAATTTAATTTAAACAAATTATTAATAACATATTCACATTACAGGCAGCTAAATCTAAAATGATACTAAACAGAATACGAGTAGATCCATACGACGAAAACGCACATGGATTAGTAAATTCTCTAAATTATGAATACAACTTAATAAACCTCTTTTTTTAGATGATTACTTCAATTTACGAGTTAAAAGAAAACCAAGTAACAATATCCGTATGCCGCCTATTTTCCATCAACAAGGCCATGATGTTTGGAGTAATTGAAACAAATTACACTCATTTTAACTTTACCTAATCATTATTTCTTTAGATGATGTCCAACATATCGAATTACATTTTCATCATGCTGCAATTGGAATATCAAACTGAAAATACTGATTAGTATTGGTTCAGAACAATTTGCAATGATTTATTAAAATGTGAAATGCAACACGAGAATGGGTGTGTTACGTCTTCGAACTTTCAAAGTTCTCCGAATAATTGGTTAGTTATTAGAGTAAACTACTTACAAAAACTTTCCTTGCATACACGTATTTAAATAAAGATTTCTTATTTCACCTACCTTGATTTGTTGAAAACATCAAAGATGGTCGTGGTTCCGAAAATGCGGAAGAACTACTTCAGCTTGATTTTGAGATCTTTGAAGTTCTTGGGGATATCTTTCGATGAAATCGAAAATCCTCACCTATCAATGTTGTACACTGTTTACTCGTTTACATTTTTAGTCACCTGCATTTACTATTATATATTTGCTGAATTCGTCGATCTGTTGATGCACTACGGAGATTTCGATTACATGACGTTTAATCTATGTTATTTGGTAACCCAGGGAACAGGTAAAAAAAAGTAATATTTTGTTAATTTTCTACAGCACCCATGATTGCTTTTCAGGAATGCTGAAAGGTACTCTGCTGTTGCTAAACAGAAAATCGATTAAACGTTATTGCGACAAATTGGAGAGCGGACATCTTTTACCAAACTTTGATCGTGGTGGAATTTCAGAATTTAAACATATTCAAAAAGCTATAAAGATTTGCAATTTTCAAGCCGTAGTTTTCTACACTTTTGTCATTATTATAGTTGCGAATAGAGCAATTTACGCTGCTATAGATCAGTCAATTAGTTATAGCAGAGATAACGTAACGAATGAAACTACGACTTTAATTACGAGAATTCTACCTTATCCCATCTACTTACCTTTCGATACGCAAATCTACTACAAAACTGCGTTCGTTTATCAAGTTTACAGTTGCACGCTATTTGGAATTTACATTGGTGCTTGCGATGCTCTAATTACTGGGATAATGGTGCACATAAAGGCCCAAATTTTGATTTTGAAAAATAGTTTGGGAAATATTACTGAAAGAGCTATTGCCTTATACGAGGTTTAACTAAATTTCAATTAAATATTTCATATTAATTTAAATTAAATACTTTAGAAAGAAAACCACACTTTAAGCAGGACTCTTGGAGTATTAGAAAAGATCCCACCGAATATCCAAAAATATGTTACCATGGTTACTAGAGACACAGTTCAACATCATCAAGTTATCATTGCTTTGACGGACGAAGCTGAAATTCAATTTTCTATTGTTATGTTAGCGCAATTCCTGGGCAGTCTCATGCTAATGTGTCTTCAACTATACCAGCTCTCATTGGTATAATAACTTTTTTTTTTCTTTTCATATTTTACTAATTGTATTACTTTCAGTACGACATCAATAGTCCAAAATTTTTCAGCATGGTTTCGTATCTGTTTTTAATGCTTTTCCAATTGCTCATTTACTGTTGGAATGGTAACGAATTGTCCATAGAGAGTTTGAAAGTAGCTGATGAAGTATACTCCAGCAATTGGATTGTCTTCGATAATGATACTAAAAAATCTTTGATGAGTATGATGAGAAGAGCACAGAAACCCATTCGATTGTCTGCAGGGAAATTCGCATACTTATCTTTGGAAACCTATACAACTGTAAATTAAGAGAATTAAGACAAATTTCTCTATTTTATTAATATTATTTTTCTTTAACAGATTCTTAGAGGTTCTGCATCTTACTACCTTGCTTTAAGAAGAATTAACGAATAGAACTTTTTTTTATCAATGATTATAGTTCGTAATGATTGAATAATATTTCAAATTTGATTTCAATAAAAATAGAACACTCTGTATAATTATAGTATATATAACCCATGTTACAAATATGTTTGTACCATACATGCAACCAAATGTACACAAATAACCTCTTTAATAGATCGGTTTGATGTAGTCTATAGTTTTTCAAAATTGTATTAGTTTAATTGCATTGTAAAATTGTAGATTTAATGTAAGTTAATAAATTGAACATTGTTTCTCACGTTTCGTGTACCAACAGTGAAATCTTGAAAAAGACTGTTAAAAGTTAAAAAGGTGGTAAAATCAATAAATACAGTAGTTGTAGCAGTGAATTATTAAACAATTTAAATTGCAGGAAATCAAAATTATTATAATGGATGATGACGATCTGGACGATCCAATAAGTTTGGATCAGATTGAATCAAATTTGTACCTGGGAAATCTGAAAGCTGCTAAAGATATAAATACTTTAAACAAATACAAAATCACACACATCTTGACAATAGATACTTGCCCATTGCCTAGGAACATCAGGGACCTGAATCACATAACTAACAAATATCTCCAGCTCAGTGATATGCCCAAAGAGGATCTCCTTATACACTTTGATGACGCTTACGAATTTATAACAGATGGCATGAAAAATGGCACTGTTTATGTTCACTGCTATTTCGGCGTTTCCAGGAGCGCCACTATTGTCATAGCCTACTTGTTGAAGAAATACAGCTTGACTTTCATGGAGGCCTTCAAAATGGCAAAGAAAAGAAGGGGCATTATATATCCCAATCCAGGTTTTATGATGCAGCTAAAGCTTTATGTGGAGATGGGATACAAGGTGAACAAGAATTTTGCAAAGTACAAAAATTTTCGCCTGTCAATAGCTGCTGATAAAGTGAAGAAGGCGAAGATTCTTCCACAAGATTACTTTGATTTGATCAAAGCTGATCCAGGTTTGACTCAGATACAGCCTGAACCAAATGTGTACAGATGTAAGAAATGCAGAAGGGTATTGGCAGGTGAAAGCAATCTGATTATACACATTGATAAGACAGAGGACAAGTATTGTACAAAAACCCATTTCATGGAACCCTTGTCCTGGATGGCCGGCGTTACACAGAACACCCAGGGGAAACTGCATTGCCCAAAATGCAACAACAAAGTTGGGTCTTTCAGCTGGATCATGGGATGCCAGTGTCCATGTGGATCACAGGTTGCTCCAGCCTTCTACCTGTGTCCATCAAAAGTGGACTGGACCAATGTAGTTAAGAATGTTGAATGCACAATTTGAGCTTCCTGCTAAAATACTAAGCATATTATTATACCAAGTTTAAATGTTTTGTATATGTGTCTATCCATGTATAATAAATGATGATCAAAAGAAACAGCAGTTTTCCAAAGTGAATATTTCTATTCTTTATTTAAGCCTTACATTGATATGTATTTAAAAAAAAAACATGTAAAACAAATATAAAAAGAAATAATAAAGTCAGTAAATAAATTAACGTAAAAAGATAACAAGGTAAACAATTTAATTGTAAAGCTTAATAATAATATTGACGAGGAAATAATCGAAGAAGTGTTATCAAACGAAAGCTAATTACACCAATAATTTGACTAAATTCACCTAATTGTATTTCTTTTCATTTTTTCCTTCTTTTTGGTGAACGCAAAAATTTAACAAAATTCGACAGTAGCGTCAGTAACAATATTAAGAATGTCAAAGTCACTTAAAAGTATACTTTGCACCCATTCATATATATAATAGAGTGTATAACAACAGTAAAGGCAAGCGAAGGCATGAGTTCATATAAAAAATCGGTAATTAAATTTCCTTTTTCTTTACAAAAGCTACACTATCAAAATGATTGGCATATTTAATTTAATTTCACTCATCTTTCACGATAATTTTCGTGAAAAATATTTTTTTTTTTTTCTGTGCGAGCGAGCATTGTTTCCTTGTACTTTTCGTTGAGCCAAATAAAAAACGTCTTGGATAAACAGTCTTCGTTTCGATATGTATGTCTTCATTTCATCACCATGTAGCAGCTTTCCAAGTTTGTTGCGATTTTCGTCATTGGTATGTAAGTTTCCATAGCGTCCATCGTCTTTTTCGTTGGAGACATTACCATGTATTCCTCATCCGAGGTGAAGATCTGCGACATTCTCTGCAGATCCTTCGCTGGTAGCGTATTGCAACGTTGTTTGTATGGAGTCATCGATATGTAAGGAGTCTCATTCATACTGAAAAACAATGATAAAGTCATCAATTAAAACACTGCCAATTAAATAAAAGTTTCTGTTTTTTAATTGCAACTGATGAAACTGTTTCTTTTGTGGGTACAAACACCCACATACCATTCCACTATTGTATTGTAAACGATGAAGTACACACCTTTCACTTAATAATAATAATTCATTTTGCCGTGGCGGCAACGGAGGCGGCGGAATTACACTCTTGATCCTCAAACTGACAAAGACCGGATCTTCGTACACGTGATTCACGACTTCTTTAGTTCGAGACGTGGTGGGTGGCGTTTCCGATATTTCCTCATAAATACCTGACGCAATCGAAATACCAGATTCTCTCCTCATCAAAGGGCTCCTAAAGAACAATAACGATTTAAAACATTTAAAAACTACTTGCAAAATCTATAAGAGCTCACTCTCCATCTCCACTTAACGTTATATCAAGCATTGAATCTCCAGTCTCACTACCTCCAGGAGTCTTAGTTAACAGAGCCATACCAATACTAACCAAACTAGCTGCCATCTAAAGCACAAATATTAGTACAAAGTAAAAACAATTTATAATACTATTACTTTGCTTTTCAGAGCAAAATCTTCAGAAGTAAGTGAAACCCTGACACCAGAATCTTCACTTCCACTGTTACTCCTGAAACAAATTGGACTATCTGGCTGATAACTATCTTTTCCATTGTAAGCTTCACACAGATCTCCTTCACTTCTACTTAATCTCCTTGTATTTATAAGACCTGCATTCAGTTTAGGCCTTTTCCCGCGAGCCACCAAATAGTTAAGGAGCTGTGGCGCTTGCTTGCAATACAAATACAACTGTCCAGGACCAGCAATGAATTCACTGAAATAATTTAAAATGTAAATATATACAAATAATTAAATTCGTATAAATCTTACGTGCTTGTATGCATGACGCAAATTTGATTTTCATCTGATGCTATGCTGCTGGCTTGTAAATGGAACTGATGGAATTGATACCATTTCCAGGTAATCTTGGGTTCCCCAGTGCATGGATCACTGATAACCATTTCTTGAGAATTCGTACCCAAAACTCCATATAGACCCATCAGACCTGCAGTTCTTGAATGACTATTATCAACAAGAGAAACATGAAAATTCGTTTCTCCAACTGGCAGGTATGAGGCGATTGAGAGCATCTTCCTAATCGAAGACATCCATGCTTGACTGTCCTTCTCGCTGTTCCCAGATAAAAAGAGCAATGGTTTCTGATTTCTCCCCAATGTAAATACCCCAAAAGAATACTGCTTGGTCCTCGATTCTGTCCTGCAGATCTTCGAGGACCTTGGCAGACGAACCACACTCAAAACATTCCCATCCAAAGCAGACTTTAATTTCAGTTCAACCCCATTCTCAATGCAATCCACCCTCTTAATTTCGCACCACTGCTTTTGCCAAGCCTTTAAAAAAAATAACAAACAAACAAGTGAAAATTATGCTAAGCCACCTGCAAAAATATTTACCTTCCAAGGTGTAAAACCGCGCCTTGTTCTGGCAGAAATCTTAACATCTAAATAACCAGAGAGAATGTCCACATTATCACAACTCATTGCAACTTATTACTTGACTGCACAAATTAACTTTTTAACGGAATAAGTTTCTCAAGAATGCATTTAATAATAAAGTAAATATCCCCCTGTTTGTACTCAGAGCACCCCTCCCCAAACGAACATAAAAAAAAACTATGATGGACGAAACGCGCGCAAATGGCGCAAAGAACTACCATCCCTGGGAGGAAGCAACCAGAACTCGAAACAATGCATATTTCAATTGCAAATTGTATACGTGGGTCGACTCGTGCGGATCCTAATTAGTTATGAATCTCTATGCAAATTGGAATTCTTCAAAACGGTGTTAATTGTTTTTAAATTATTTACGTTTAGTAGGCAACCAGTTTCACTACGACCGTTAACTAAAGTAAAATTACTGGAATTTTAAACGCTTGAGTCGTTAGTTAATTAAAAGCAATAATAGAGCAATTATACGTATCAAGCTCGTTTTATAATTAGAACGTACCAAATACGTCTTTTTGAGTAAAACTCAGAACCAGTTTACAAAAATATACAACAATTATTGACAAAGAAGTGACTTCAACAATTCAAAACTTTTGTAATAATAATTAAAGTATTTCATTAAACATATTAGCTTTGCGCAGTAGCAATATTGGAACCAATAAGAGGTGCGATAATTATTACTTGAAAACATAAAAGTTCAAGAAAAATTATTAAAGTTTTAAAACTTTTAATTAAATCAGCGTTTCATACGTAACTTATTTAGTTTAAAATTTTTAAATTATCCTTGATTTATCAGTATTTGTTCAACACTTCAGCTTAATTAAAAAGAAACTCCTAGGTAAATGTTCAAATATATAAAACATTGATATCTCAATATTACTCTTGAAAATTTTATCTAGAAATTAAGTTTCTTTTTGAAATAACGTATCATAAGTAAAGTATACTTATTTTGTATCACATTTTGACTACGTTAATATTGTCAATGTATATGCATTATGTTAAAAAACTTAGTAAGAGCGTTTGGATAGAGGAAACGTAACGGGATGATTTATGACAATACGACGGTATAAAATAAAAAAATGTTTATTTTAATTATGCATACTGCATAAACTGTTTAGTCGAAGAGACCAAGACCCATGTCATCGTCGGATTCTTCTGGTTCTTCCTCCTTCTTCTTCTCTTCCTTAGCTGGGGCGGCAGCAGCGGCGCTGGGGGCAGCGGCAGCTGGAGCGCCACCGGCTGGGGCGGCTCCTACACCGGATCCAATGTTGGTGATCAACTCCTTGATGTTGACACCCTCAAGGGCCTTGGCGAAGAGTCCTGGCCAGTATGGCTCAACATCAACCTTGGCGGCCTTCAAGATCGTTTGGATCTTCTCACCCTACAAATAAAAACAAACGAAATTAAGACAATGTTCATTTTAATAATAAGAGAAATGTTCCAGTATCTGAATCATATTATAACTTGTTGCTTACAATGATATAAGTATATTTTATATAAAGCAACTTCCTCATCTATTTACAATTTAATATATTAACAATGATTCTTTTAGTTTCATGATTTCTTATATTGGAAATTAATAAGATAAAGTCATAACACTATTTTGGTTGATTTTTTATAGAATCAAAGCTATTTCTCAGTACCACAAAAAAATGTATTAAAGTGAAATAAAGGAAACAAAAGAACATATGTATCTAATTTGAAGTTCATATAACATAAGTAACCTATCATAATAGCAATTTTGAAAAAGCATCAAGTAAATGAAATTAACACGTAATTGCTGAATCTTTAGTAAGTGTAATTTATGAATTAAACTTTTTCATTAATTTAAGAGGGAAACATATTTTGGCAACGTGTTTACATCATGCAAACACGAAACATAACCACAAATTTCAGGTGTTGTTTACAAGAAAGAACAAGTTTTTCAGATTTTTTTTATAGAAAAAATAGTCCTATACTTCGATAGTTAAGATACTGTGAATTGCTTCCGATTGGATTGAATGTGTGGATGCATGTTTTTCGTGCAGATAATAAACGATTCAAAGTTTTTCTGTGTACAAATTACAGGTAGATTTTTTTATAATGTGAAACTTACGGTAACGGCGACATCATCATCGGCCAAGATGAGGGAGGAGTAGACGCAAGCCAATTCAGCGGTGGTGCTCATGTTGATTTTTGTTGTTAACAAATGGAGTTTCGTGCAAGTCGCCTAAAATTTGGGCCTTAGCTCTGCGAGAACAAGCACTCGTTCTTTCAGTGATAAAACCGGAAAGAGGGAACGATCGTCAAGCAGCCAACAACAGCACTACCCAGTGGTACCAACACAGCGGAACAAGCATGCGCAATAATTGGAAATACCCAAGAATTTTCTAAACCAATCTATAAAATAAAAATGATTGTAAAGAAATTAAATTGTATTACTAATTAACAATTAAATCGTAGTAACAATAAACGATTGGTGGTTCGATTTGAAATTCACGAATTACAACCAAAAGATGGCATTGCGTCTGCTAATCTTAGCGGGTATTTTCGAATTGATAAAAAATGGTTACAGTAATATGCATGTCAGTTTATTGGAAAATAAAAGTAAAAATAAAACAAAAAGGAATCGCCAATTGAACAGTCAAGTATAGAAGACCAAGAGAATAATAATTGCTTATTGCAAATAAACAAAACAAAATAATAAATTGTTCTTTTTTTTGTTTTTGGATTATTCTGTTGTTTCTTTCGTGATTCGTTAAAATAATTTTGTTTTTATTAATAGGATTAATATTAATGTCTAATTGTTGAATTCGCTACACAACAGAAATCTCCCACTTTTCGGATCTACCGCTACATTCGTCTTTCCTTTATTATTATATATATATTTTTTTCCCAAACGGCAGCTTTCTCTTCGTGTACAGTGATTTTTTTTTGTTACTCATCTCAATTCACTTCCTTTTCTCTTTATTTTGTTTGGGGGGTGGAAAAAGAAGGAACTCGCCAGTCTATAAACATATTAGGCACAGTGTTAAAAAAATAAACCAAACTTATAACAATCACACTATAACAATTTTTCGTTTAAAATTATATTAGATCTAAAAGAAGCAACAGTTCTTTTCTTTTCAGACTTTTAGGCGCATTCAAAAGATTCAATTAAATATTTACTAAATGATACATTTGCCAACGTTTATACTCAACCTGCGAGTCAAAGAATTAATTTATTAGTTTTCTTTTTCCAATTATTGAAAGAAACTGCATTAATCGAAGAAAACAAATAATAATGATTTAACCATCATATAAATTTCAACTAGAATAATAATACTAAAGAGATAGAGAAAAAACAAACGTGAATTGCAATCAACCAACAATAATATAGTGCTATGTTATAAGTCAAATATATTATAATTAAACTATCAAATATATTTATACATAAATATATCTCAACAAATTATTCTTTCTTTATATTTAAGTCTGCATAATTCACAATCTCCCTACAGAAATATATATATTTATATTTAGAGATAAATAAACAAACGATTTAATGTTAATTATTATTTTTTTTTCTTTTGCTGTTTTAAACAATTTTATGAGCAGTAAATTAAACCGAACTTTCGCGCTTTCTTCGTGGAAACGCCACCAGTTTGCACGTTACAACCACAATTCGAGACAAACAGGTGGACTTTCCGAAAGACATCAAATTCCACCTAACAGACAAAACAAAAACTTATACATATACATAAATCAAAACTGAAATTCTGTAAAATATATCATAGTTCGATTTCAAATCCATTGTTACAAAGTAAAACAAAAAAGATAATGAATACAATAAAAAGAATATAAACGAAATTACACTTTGAAATTTTCATATATCCTGCGTTGCGTTGTTTTGCCTCGTTTGCGTTCAACTGTTCTATTAATACGTGTTTCTTCTGTTATGTTCACTGTCTTCTCTTCTTCTGGTTTGTGTTTCTCTTAAATTTTTTATTATTATTAATTTTTGTTTGGTTTTTTATACAAATTTGGGTTTAATTCTTTTTTTATACATATATTTGGAGGAGAATGTGTTGATGTGTTTCGTTGCCTGTCCATCAATATTTATTTTGTTGTTGTTTCATTTATTTATATATATAATTATTTTTTTTATTATATATTTATATATAAGCACTTCACAAAAATAAATTTGTCCCGGAGCGAAAAGTAGAAATTAACAATCACTTATAATTTTTTTTTTCTTGTTTTAATTTTTCATATATAGACGTGTATATATATAAAATATTCTATACAATTTTTCTTTTAAAGTTCACACAATCATAGTTCTTTCCATCTGCATTTTACTTTCTTTTCTTTTTTTTTCCTCTTAGATAACTTGCATGTTTCACCATATACAATTTTTTTTTTCCTCGATCTCTGTTAATTACATAAAACTGCGCACTGCACTTCAACAAAAAAAAAAATTATAATATAATCAGTTTAAAAAAAAATTAATACAAACAGAAATAATAATAGTCAAGCCCGATCCGAAAAATAGGCTCCACTAAAAAAAGTTCATAATTAATTAATTAATTGTTTAACTTGTTATTGTTTTCTTTTTTTTAAATTATAGTACAGCTATAATCATATATGTTATGTCCTTTTCTTTTGTTTGTTTGTTCACTACATAATCCAAATACCAGATTTTAAAAATTATATATATATTTTTGTATATATAACATTATAATAGCTAACCAACTTTGATAATCCCACACACAGAAAAATAAAAGGAGAAATTATTTAGCTGCAAAAATTTTACAAACACAAGTAAAGAAAATCGTTTTGTGAGTTTAAAAAAAAGTCCCAGGATAACAATGATCTCTCTGTCTGTCTGTCTGTCACTCTTGTTTTTTTTCCATTCTCGCCACATCTTTCCTTCCTTCGAATTTATATAATCAATAAATGTATATACGTATTTATATATATATACTAAACCACATAGACTCTTCTCGCAAAAAACAATAAAATATATATATATAAAATTATATAATCAAAGTAATTACATATAGTTTTAAGCTTATTCACATTAACATGCTTAATCCAAAAAGGGAAGAGGTAATAAAGAATTAATAGAAGAATCTAAAGCGAAAAGCGAATTCAAAAGAAAGAAAAAAAAATCATGTAAATGTAATCGAGCAAAACCTTGCTGCGCGTTAATTAATTTGTTACGGAAAATAAACCGAAGTACGAAGATACCTAAATTTTGAAGTCTATGAGTGAGAAGCGATAAAGTAATATTATTATTTTTTTTTTCCTTATTTATAGCCACATGTAAAAGAAATGATGTTCCTCGAAAGGGTCTCTTTAGTTGCGACCGCCGCGGCCTCCACGTCCTCTACTGTTCTCACCGCGATCCTGCAAAATGCAAAAACAAAACAGATTAGATATTTCATCAAATACATTAATATTATACAAAAAAAATGGATTACAAAGATTGCGTTTCGATATAAAGCAGACTATCACTACGTGGTTATTTATGACTTACAAGTTCACCGTAAGTACTTTTGAAAGTAGTGAATAACATTGTGCCGTATGTAAGTGAGTATATTTCTTCGATGGTAACTTGATGTGAAATTTGCAGGATTAAATAACTATCTAATCAAATTCATAAATAAATCGATTCATAAACATTGGCTACATATGCATATTCTAATACAAATGAAGCAAATTTAATTACTAACTTAAAAATTAAGCTTTTCAATATTACTGAAGATCAGAAGATAACGAAAAAATAGATACAAGATATATATGAATAAAAATAATTATGAAATGCAATAGAAAATTTGAGATTATCAATATTTAATAATAATATTATTTAGGAGGGATATTTGCATATCTGTTTTAAAAATGCAGTTGAATCGTGATGGTCTATGATTGGAATGAAGTGTATAAGTGTAGCAATGGAGGTGACAAGATTCTAAAAAAAAAATCTGATTTGTCCAATAGCTTTAACAGAGATTGTTACCTACGCAACATGTTTACAATCTATGTACATGACATAAATACTACTTTTCTAGAGAATTTACTCGTAAGAATCCATTTTTCAATGCTCTAAAAACAATTGAAAAACATGATGTTAAAAATAGACTGCACTAAAATAGTTTCGAGAAAATGCGTATTCCAGGAAAAGATGCGTGGATAAAGTTGTCGTACTGTTTAAATAAAGATTAAGATATTGTTTTCACAATCTTAGTAAAACAAATTAACAAATCAAAATTGACTATAACTTTGACCCTATCGAAAATTATATGGAAAGCGTTAGTATCCGAAAAGGGTTAACATTATCATTGTCACTTACATAATTTCATGGTATTAATATATATGGTAATAATTTGCAATTGTCTTGTAATGTAATATACCATGGAATTTTTGGATTCTTGAATTGTAGCAGGAAATTTTAATCATTTTTTTGTTAGTGAATTTGAAGTATGTTGAGCAGTTGATTGTTACCTTATGATGTCCTCTTTCGTGGTGCCTTTCTCTATCGCCGCCTCCTCTCTCGTGTTCGTGGTTTCTATTATGATGTCCTGGTCTCTCGTTTCCATCCCTGTCGTGATTTCGATGACCGCCTCTGTACTCTCTATGGTCACGACCTCCGCTTCCGCCGCCTCCACCTCCACCGACGTGCTCACTCCTCTCCCTGCCTTCGTGTCCAACTCCATGTCCATGATTATTCTTCGGCGGGTTACCACCACCACCTGCACTGACGGTCCCCGGTTCCGGCTGCTTCTTGTTATCCTCCTCCTCCTGCCTCTTCTCGTAGTGGATAAAATCGTCGAATATCGACGTCGAATGACGATAAGAATGCACAATCCTTAAAACCTACAAACAATAATTAATTTCGGTTAGTTTATAAGGATGTGAATGAGAGAGAGAGAGAGAGCGGTGGTTTTGATTTACTTGTAATCCTTTTGTATGCGGTACTTCTTGAGTGTCCCTGGAATTGGTCACCGGTTTGTTCTCGTTGTTTTCGAGCCGGATGTGTCGCAACTGTACATTAGGAACGTCCTTAACGTAAACCCAGCGCACTTTAAACTGTCCCTTCCACTTGTCCTGCGACCACACGGAACTGTTGGAGTTATAGTCCACAGCAGACACCATTTGGGCCATGCCGCAAAAGTGTCCCGAACCGTTCACAGAGAAAAACAGAAAAACAGCACCGTTCGGTTCACGCTCACGAAACGCCTGATCCAGACGCTTGTTCCCGTGCTCGGTGCTGCACCAGATTTCGTATTTGATGCTGCGATGGATGTCGTCCTCCGAGTACGACTTGATGACAAAGAATCTGGCATTCGGGGCTGTCAGGTCGAAGTCTGATGGGTTGTAGTTGTTCTTGCCTCGCAGCTCGTCCAGTACAGGATGCGTTGGAGCCGGTGTTGTTGCTACCATCACGGGCATCGGACCCTGCGGCATCATGTTTTGGACGTGACCACCTGCTGGCATACTCACTGGTGGAGGCATATGTTGAGCCATTAGAGCTGGCTGATATGACTGCATCGGATGTGGAGGTGGCCCAGGACGAGGCGCTGCCGGTGGACCCCTAAATCAAATATAATTAATAATCACACATAAGTCTATCAGATAAAAAAATGGAACTAAATAACTTCACACATTTCCCATTCCGAAAATAATCCACCCTAAATTTATGACTACAGTCTATTAATTACTAAAGTTTATATACGTATAAAACAATAAATACATGAAACCATGTATACTCTCAGTAATAATTAGTATGAAGATGTATAATGAAATGAAATACATACAATATGAAAAGTAAATAAATACCATATAAATGCAAGCACTAATAACATGACATTAAAAAAAGAGTAAAATCTTGTGCGTAATTCCTATACAATATTTAACAAAAATATTACAAATATTATTATGAAGAAAAATGCTACAAACGTCAAAGTTAATAAGCAACAAAGTGAGTAAATTTTGAAAGAGATCGAAATAGATATGTTGATAATTAAAAATGTCAATATTTAATTAGCAACAATTACATTTGTATTTTGACTAATTATTGAAACGGCAATTATTCGCCCATTTCATTTAGAAACTTCATACAAATTTATGTTCACATTGTTTGTATGTACTGATAACGCTAAAAGTATTGCAACGCAATCATATTTTTATCAATATTATTCAGAAAGCAACACATTTCAAAATAAATAAGGAAATAATAGAAATTATGATGCTTGCCAAGGTTTTAATGAAACAAACACAAAAGAAATACTCTCATTAATATATATCTACAATTTTGTATCAAGTAAAAATTATTGGCAAAAAAAACAGTCATATCCTTAATTTATATAATTCTTGTATACAAGCAATCAATAAAACTACTCCCATTAATAACCATTCTAAGAACATTTACTTATCCAAAGATCAAGGCATTTGAAACTAGTAAATTAGATGTATCATTTAAAGAATAACATTGAAAGATGTAAATCAAACTATTCAAAGAAAACACTGTGAACGTGCAAGTAAATAATGATACCATTTCTCACTTGAACTTTACTTACGCTGATTTCATTGCGGTTAGTTTAAACTCTTGTGTTTTTGAAAGGTTCTAAACCTTTCATACAAAACTACATTTTGTACATACAACCAACATACGAAATATGCTAATGATAATTCTATGAATTACTTGGTAATTGATAAAAACCCACGAACAAAACTATATATGTTGTTTCCGTTCAACGCTTGACAACGAAAGCAATAGGAATTTATCTTATAAATTATAGCCGCTCAGCTTTTATATAAGTTTATCAATTAGCATGCATGCTTAATTAAATATAATCCATAAATCTGCTGATGCAGATTTTCTACGAGAATTTGATTATTGATGTGTCAATACAAAGCGTTCCTTACAGTAACAAACAAACTGTCTTTCACTCTACAAGGTTGCTATGGAATATCTCCGACAATGCAATGCATTATTGAGAAATGAACAATACATATTTAATTTGGTCGCGTCCTTTCCGCGATTATCAGTGACCACAAGATAACAAATTCACTGGTAGATGATTATATTACATGAATCAATTATGCGAATAAAATCATATTTGAATTTAGTAAAATTCCCATCGTCATTAGCGTGACAAAATTGTATAACTTTGTTGTCTGTCTCTGTTTTCTTTATCAAGTCGATTTATTTTTAGTGCTTCTTTATTGATTCTATTGATTCGGATGAATTGTATTTAAACTTCTATATACTTGATTATCATATAGTGTCAAATCTATTACAAAACTATGCACATTACATTCATCATTTGCTACTCAATCTATGAAGAACAAGCGCAGGATTCCGAAATAATAATGTAGATAGTATAATACAACTATTAGTTCAGATAAATTGTAGATTTGCTAAATCAGCAGTAAAAACTATACTTCACCTAACGTTTTTGCATGTAATCATAATCAACGTTATCGGTGTATACATAAATAAAACAATGAACAAACAAATTAAACTTAGAAACTATAGAATGGTAAATAGGTAAAACTTTTTTTGTTGACTGTTCATTATAATTAATTTTATGTGTTTATACGTTTCATACATTTGAGATAATTAAAAAAATTGTTGAAACCTTATTTTCCCAAGTACAATACCAAGTATGCATTTTAATTATATAAAAGTACATGAGCGTAAACATCTACAGTAAATAACCCGTCGGTTGAAAATTAATCATAATTTTCTGGGTTTGATGTGTTGTTTTAAATATATTTGAAATATTATATGGTATACAGACGCTATGCATAAATGATCGTGTTTCGGTATTACCATGATATAAAATACGTATATTTATATGATAATGGTAAGTATTTGGGAGTCATACCTGTTTGTAGGAGGTCCGGTCCAAGCCGGTCTAACGGCAATATTGGGAGCCATAGTTTTTGGTACTGTGTTATTGACGACAGGCATCTGGGGCGGAGTGGATTTGCTCGTGTCCCACGTACCAATATCCATGTTGTGTTTGCCAGGGATGATGGGACCCGGAGGCATGCCGGGACCTTTCTTCTTGAGTCCCTGGTTCTGGATAGTCAGTTGGGGTTTCGCCGGCTGACTGGCTATGCTCGCCCACGTCATCTTCTTCGGTTGGCCCAACTCTTTAGTGTCTACTTTTAAATCTGCAAGTAGCAAGTAAAGTGGAAATTAGCGCAATGAGAAGAGCGATGGAATGTTGAGGATGTACCTAAATTTTGCATTGCCTGCTCTACATTTTTCAACGTATCTGGCATAGATTGAGTGTACATGTTTTGGTCTCTGTAATAATCGTCGTACTTCCGTTGCCCGATCTGACTTCCACCCCACGTGCTGTAATCGCCGTTGCTGTGGAAGTAGTTGAACGAGGAAGGCTGTCCGAATGGCGTCGCCGTTGAGAAGGTTGTCGAAGGGCCGAACATTCCTGTTGCATAAGGGACGACAGAAAGATAAGTAGACAATTAGTAAGAAGTGTTGTAAATGCGAGCATCCGTCGCGGCTGTGTAAGCACATACCGTCCATCGAATAAGAATCGTGATGGTATCCGCTTAGATATGTCACTGGATCTGCTGATCCGTTTGACCAGGTCCCGTCGCCGACTCCGTACGCTTGATACGGATAGGTCGCTCCGCTTCCATAATAACCTGCAACAGGTACAAAGAATTCCGTGTGGTCAGGTACGAAGATGCCGTCGCGATTTCCAAAAATTCTACCTGTGCTCATGTTGTAAAGGTCCGTGGCACTCGAGATAGGGGCAGATGTTCCATATGCAGTGTGAGCTGCCGAGTTCTGTTGTTGGGACCTCCATGGTTCAAACTCTTCAGCACCACTAGCACCTTCACCCGCACCTAACTGCTCTTTAGGGCCATTGGACACTGCGGAAAGCACGCAATTAACAAACATACTCCAAATACGACGAATTATATAACGCTAATATTAACTTTCCGATGCTGCAATAACTGCACTGAATTTTGTCAAACACAAATACATTAGAATAGAAGCGGACGACGATAAGATAAAACAGCGCGGATCAACAATGCCTCCGTGTGCGCTATTTTCAAACAACAACAATGCACGTCGAAGCGCACACGACGTCTAATGCGAATCCGGTAAGCAGCAATTGTCGTCGCCGCCGCCGCTCAATCTCATAATCAAAACTAATTGCAGTAAAATGATAGGACTGCTTCTTTTATATAACAGCCGTGTGAGTCACTCACTCACTCACTAACGCACGGATTCAATAAACAATCCGTCTTTGATCAATAGCCTATAGCGGTATAAACACAAGAAAGATGGAAGGAAACGGCGAGAGAATTGTTTACAGAAATCGCATCGCGAATCTCCCGAAGAAACCTGAACTACTTCGGTAAGCGAACGCCGTTTGCCTTCTTCCTTTTTCCCCCTTTTTTTCCGAATTCGCTATTCGCTTAACCTTAAACAAACGTAAAGTGCAGCTGAAATTTTGAGGTTACTGAATCGAATTGGATTGCTCTGGTATTGCTATGCTTGGTGGTACGTTGGATCGCACAGAATCACGCGCCGAACGGGGTGGGATTACAATATAAATAAAATAAATAATGCACAAATAAAATAGTGAAGAGTATACGGAGTTTTGTAATAAGACTGTCAAAACACAAACCTGTATTTCCTTGACCTTTCATCCGCTGTGACATGACCGGAACATGAAATAGAATTGAAACACACAGTATATTAGATATTTTCGCCTCGATGGAAGTCGCTTGCAATATACAAAAGTCAAGTCAATTTCGTGTAGGATTTATTATGAGTTTTCGTGCGATTTCCAACCTGTAATAAAATTATTTACAATCGTGTATATTGTGAGAGTATATTTTCCGCAAGTGACAAGAAAACGGCGCCGGTAGGGTGGGGGGGATTCTCTAGGAGGCGAAGTGAAGTGGCGGCGGCGTGAGGAAGAGGGAGACACACACACAGAGAGAGAGAAGGTGGTACGGACTATTTGACTTTCTTCGTATTTTGGGAATATGAAGCAGAAAGTGGTGGTGGAGAAGGTGGAATATAGTGTGTTGTATACACCTAAATCTCGCTGTCAAAAGTTTGTTGTTTGATCACAATAATTTTTTTTGGTGTCGCATTTATTGCATTTTAATTATTTACTTATTATTATTATTATTATTAATTAATTAATTATTTTTACCTGATCTGACACGCCTGCTGACATTGACTATAAACTTAAAGCAGGGGCGATATTTGTATTCCGTTGCGACTTTCAAAACCCCGACACACTCACACAGTCTCACGCACGTCACTCCGAAATACACACACAACACATACACAATAATAATAATAATATCTGTTGAATTTAATTGCACCAGCCGAAATGCACCGAACTGTCGCCGTCCTTGGCGCGACGCGCACCACTTCTTTAACGAATTAATTACTGCCGCTACCACACTAAAACAATCCCAATAATCCCGCACCTTTCTGGCTACGACAGTGCTTACTCTATTATTACATGGATTGCCTTTTTTTTTTTAATTATCACCAGTCCAGTCAAAACGTCCAACAATGGCGTTCACAACCGCGATGTGTGCGCACGTCCGTCTGCGCAGATCCGTCGGTGAGAGAGCGCCACCGGCGCCGGCACCCGCCAAATTCAAATTGGATTTATATGCTTGTATCCCACAGAAGCAAACTGGAGCCTCTGTGGTCTGCTGTATTTTTGGCAATAAGGCGAAGGCGCCACCTCAAGCTCTGCAATCAAAGCTTAAACCAAAACAAACAATCGTAACCTCAAGTTGTTGTGTTTTATTAAATGCTATGACACTAAGATTTTTATGTAAATTATTTACAACTCTTTATTGGCCCAATTTCTTTTTATAGTAAAACAACATTGATTATAAATGAATATTCAAGTTATTTGACTGAAATACAATCTACAAATATTCTGAAATGTTAAAATTGAGATTAAATTTCTCCTATTAAAGGCATTCTTATTAAACATTGTCATATTTGATTTCATAAATGCTCATATTACTAATGGCCAAATGTGGATGAGATTGAATGTATTATTTTACAGTAAGTGTGTAGATTTACTAATTATAACTTAAGATTATGGCGGAATTTAATAAAGCGATCAATAACAATATTAATAATTATATAATATATAACTTGAAATTAAAGGATCTAAATGGATGTTAAATATCCCTTACAGGGAATGGATAAATGAGGTACGAAAGTATATAATGAAGAGTAAATATTTAGCAATGTATCACGAAAATCTGATACGAAAGGTCGTTCAATTCCGAAAAATCAACAAAAATTTGTGGTGGCTGTTAAACCCGAAAGGGGTAGAAATAGGGCCGGAGAGATTTATATCAATAAATAAATTGATATAAATCTCTTTTTATAAAAGAAAAAATATATATTTAGTATTAATATAACAAAGTATAGTTAATAACCGGCAACCGCGATTGTATAATCATATAGATTTAGCATAATAAGCAAAAATATATATTTTTATAGCAGATAAAAGAGCAGGTGTGAATGAATGTAAATATAGTTGCCTATATTGTTAACAGTAAAATTAACGAATTTCGGTCAGGCAATCGAGTGATTTTCGGCGATGCTCGGCACGGCATGTTTATTTGCATCTCCGCATCAAAACCGGCTTTAAATATATCGTAAAATATATGGTGATTCGTAACGCTAATGGCAGTCATCAATTATGAAGCTGTATCTAAGCAATATATAATCTGATAATACTAAAACACCACCTACTTCTCAAATTTCTTCAGCGTTGAAACCGTCATCAGAAAGTCTCAGTTCCACCATGACGTTACGTTATTTAAGATGTGTCCTCTTCAAGAAAATCTACTATCTGTACTTGTTCATTGCCTTTGTGCTGTTCTATATTTATCTTCGTAAGGACAGTGTAGTTGACATCCTGGATAGACAGTCTATACTGTATGTATTGAATTATATATTTGTTTACATTATACAATTTTAGTTGTTTTAGACTGCAAATAGATGAGACCATTAAGAAACATGCAAACACTGGGGCATGCAAGCAACCCAATCTTCCAATCTATTCAGCAGAGATGATGAAATTTGTTAAACATGTTCCTCCAATCGACTGTTCACAAGCTGGCCCTGATTGGGTAACATGTGAAGTATGTTAATCTTAATGTGTGATGTGAATAGTTATTATAAACAATTATCTGTTGACAGGGTTCAGAGTGTAGAATTTCACCTGATATAATAATACAGAAAGGTCCAATCAAATGCTCTTTCACTGATATCATTCGCAAAGATGATTTTAATTTTGTTGATGGGGAAACTACCACATCAGATTCCTACTACAAGTTGGAAAGTAGTGATACTGTGAGTATATTATAACCAGATGGAATTGAATCATGTACTCATGATGTGATGTTGTAGGTGAGAGTGCATTGTGTGTCTTTGGAGGAAAAATGGGATTCAATTCTAACTGGAATTCGCGTGGACAAAGCCATTTGGAGCAGGAGTGGATGGGAGCATGTGCCAGAGGATGGCATGAAACTGAATGTTCTCATGTTTGGCTTTGACTCGATGTCGAGGAATTCGGTGATCAGGAAGTTGCCGGAAACTCATAAATATTTGAAGACCAAAATGAACGCGCACATTTTGGAAGGGTACGTTTCTAACAAGTCGTAATTTTATTGACTGAAATATGTTTTGGAAGCCTTATTAAAACATATTTTACAATTTACATTGTATATAAATATTTATTGAAGTTATTCAATCATCATATTTACAGTATACTTGGAAACGTTTGTGAACGCAAATATTTCACAAAACTGCTTCATAAATGAATTTAGTAGCGAAATGAAGCATTAAGAAAATTTTGAACAATTTAGAAGATAGTAATAATATCTTGAGACATGTAAAATATTTATATTGACGATTATTAGTCCAATTTTATTAAGTTTTATGAAACTGCCATACATTTATAATAAATGAAAATTCAATGTCCTTGTACATTGTTATTGATGATATTTTTCGCACCGCATCCAAGGACATCGAATATAAATACTAAAAATCGATAGATGAAATATGAGTACTTCCAAAAATTATTTAAATATATTAAACAATTTGGAATTATGAAATTTGTCTTCATAGATCGAAATCTTATAACAAAAGAACGCTATCGAAATTGTTGTTGGTAGATTCAATCAAAAATAATAAATTATTTTTCAGATATAATATTATTGGCGATGGAACTCCGCAAGCTTTAACGCCAATGCTAACTGGTAAAACAGAACTAGAATTGCCAGAGACGAGGAAACGAGTGAAAGATGCGAATTACGTGAACGTGTACCCGTTCATATGGGACGATTTCAAGAAGAACGGTTACGTTACTGGGTATTTGGAAGATTGTCCAACGATCGGTACCTACACATACAGGTTGAAGGGCTTCAATGAAATGCCGACCGATCATTACATGCGTACGTATTACATGTCGACGCTGAAGATGATTCCCAAGTGGCCAAACTTGTGCGCTGGAAGCATACCCAGACACAAAGTGATGATGAACCACGCGAAAGATGTCAGTATTTGCAAATGCACAAGTGTTCTGATAAATATTGAGTAATTGATTTTTTTTACAGTTTTTCCACGTGTACAAGAATAAACCGAAATTCTTATTCGGTTTCCATGGAGAAATATCTCACGATAATTACAACACGATCGGCGTGGCCGATGAAGACGTTTTGGAATTTGTGAGGGATATGCACACCTCGGGAGCATTGAACGATACCATTTTTATTTTTATGGCGGACCATGGACACAGATTCGCCGATATCAGGAACACTGTGCAAGGGAAGATGGAAGAGCGTCTTCCCTATTTCTCGTTCGCATTCCCAACTTGGTTTAAGCAAAAGTACTCTGACGCTTACGACAACTTCGTGAACAATGTTCAAACTTTGGTGACTCCTTTCGATATTTATTCCACGCTGCAAAGCGTCTTGCATTTGACGGATACAGGAGTTGCTGATTTAAGCAAGAGATCTGTTTCCCTCTTCACAAATGTGAGTTTTATCCAACATTTATTTCTTTTTAAAATTAAACCAAATATTGTTCGTTTTTAAGATTCCAAAGGAGCGAAGCTGCGCTCAAGCTTACATCGAGCCTCACTGGTGCGCTTGCTTGGAATGGAACTCCATCTCGCTGAGCTCACCGATAATCCAAAGGCTCGGAGATGAGTTTGTGAAGATCCTGAACGATTACACCGAATCTCAGAGAACGAAGTGCGCCATTCTCCGGATATCCGCTATATATTGGGTGAGCCAATTGACGCCCAACGAGAATCTCTTGAAATACAAGAAGAATCACGATTACGATGGGTTCGTGCCGGATCTGACAGGTAAAACCGATGTCAGCGTGAACATCTATCAGATGAAAGTGATGTTGAGTCCTGGCGACTCGCTTTTCGAAGTTACAATCAGTCATCATCTGAACGAGGATCAAATGGAAATTAAGATGAGTGATATTAGTCGTATTAATTTATATGGTAGGCAAGCTAGGTGTATAGAAAACAGTTTGCATCATCTCAGAAAGTATTGTTATTGCATTACTGATTAGGTTGCGACAAAGAAATTCGAAGTCTAGTCATTGTAGAATTATTGATGCGCAGCATATCGGAAGACTTGTGAATTTGTAATTACATTTAATGTTAAGCAGAGTATTAATATGTAGTTGAAATAAGATATAAATATATATTTCTTTATATTATAATTCATTATTATATTTGTCAGTTTAGTTAAATTTCTTGTACTTCTATGTAGTTGTATCAACTGAATAATATTCACTGAATCTCATCTCTGCACTTATTGCCATTCTTACTACCAAACTTTTATTTTATTATTACTTTTAGTAACTACTTTTTAAATATATTATTTATTTAATTTATTTATTGTTTGATTAAATTACCCCAACCTCGTGCATTATTTTCATAATATACAAGTTTTATTTTTCCAGTCCAATTCAGTGTAAATCGATTTCCTATGAATTCTTTTTTAAATTTTGTTTCGAAAGTTGGTACACTTTCTATTTATTTTCTTATATCATCAATACTTGATATCAGTTCCATGTCATTGACAACAACTGTCATCGTAAGGTTTTTTGTTGATGTTGGTAATGGATGTTTTGATACAATTGCCTTTTTAAACTTTTATATTCTTATTGGAAATGGTGCGAAATCCACCCTCGTTGAAATTGAGACAGCAGAATGGTAATTCGATTCCACGACGCGAAAACAAGAAGGAGGTGCAGAAAAAGACTGAAAAGCAGCAGTCCATTAAGTAGAATTTGAGGTTAAATTGCAAATGTGTTTGTGTATTATATGTTACGTTTTGTAGGGTGAATAATGAGGTGAATTACTTGGCATACCCTGCTGGTGATACTGCACTGAAAGCTTTGCTATCGGCCAGGTTCTGTGCAGCTATTTGGTCACATGTGACAGATTGCGATGAGACATACAACTATTGGGAACCTACACATTACCTAAGTAAATATTATTAATAATTGATTATATATATTTATTATATGTGAAATGAAAGATACTAATTTAGTGTTTATTTACAGTATTTGGTAAAGGTTTGCAGACATGGGAATATAGTCCTGAATATGCACTTAGATCATACACTTACCTGATGGTGTATGCAGCGCCGGCCTATCTATACCAAATATTATTGGGCCCCAACCCACTACTGCTGTTTTATCTGATTAGATGCGTGTTGGGATTGCTCAGCGCTTTAGTAGAGTTGTACTTCTACAAGTAATATTTTTTGGTTTCGCTTTATCGAAATTATTCAAATTAATATTTTTTTTCTGCTTTTAGAGCTGTGTGCCGAGAATTTGGCGTGAACATTGGTAGAATGTGTTTGGCCTTTCAGCTGTTCTCTGCTGGAATGTTTATATCGAGCACTGCCCTATTACCATCCTCCTTCGCAATGTACGGGTTGGCAGGAGCCTGTGCAGCCTGGTGGACCCAGAAGTACGCATTGGCCATTTTTGTAACAGCCCTCGGGTCGCTCCTAGGTTGGCCCTTCGCTGCTCTCTTAGGTGTACCTATTGCCTATGACATGATAATCATGAAGAAAATGTACAAGGATTTCATCCAGTGGTCGGTGATCTCGGCAGTGGCTATTCTGCTACCAATGGTTCTAATCGACTCGTCTTATTACGGAAAATTAGTCATTGCACCATGGAACATTGTCAAGTACAACGTTTTCGGCGGCGCCGGTCCTGATTTGTATGGTACTGAGCCGTTTTCTTATTACTTGTTAAACGGATTCTTAAATTTCAATTTTATCTGGGTACGTTTATCTTCAATTACTGTAAGATAATTGAATTAATGTTTGTTGTCCAGGTACTCGGATTGCTCTGCCCTGTGTTTCTTGTATTGCAATACTTCTTCGTGCCAACTAAGAATAAGATTACTTTAAGTTTACCGCATTACGTATCAATTGCGCCGATGTTCCTGTGGTTGGCCGTATTTATGTTTCAAGCGCATAAGGAGGAAAGGTGATATTAATATGTTATTGATGTAAGCTGTACAATTAACTGATTTTTGTTAATTAGGTTCTTGTTCCCTATTTACCCGATGATATGTTTATGCGGAGCAATATCCATAGACGTCATCCAGAAACTTGTGTATAGAGTGTTATGCATATTCTTTCGGGCTCCTAGTGGAACTCATTACTTGGACTGGACTGTTTTCGTGATGGTTGGAGCTGTGATGGTTACTAGTTTAATGGGAGTATCGAGGATTTTCTCCTTGTACAATAACTACCATGCGCCGTTGGATCTGTTAATCGAACTGCAAAAGTATCCGGCCGAAGGAAAAATCATCAGCAATGCCAATGTGAACGTGTGTTTGGGGAAGGAATGGCACAGATACCCCAGTTCTTTCTTCTTGCCCGACAAGAATTGGAAACTTAGATTCATTCAATCCGAGTTCAAAGGAATTCTGCCTGCTCCGTACTCTGAATTCGAAAACGGAACAACGTTGATCCACAGCCATTTCAACGATAAAAATCTCGAAGAGAAAAGTCAATATTTCGATATCAGCAAATGTCATTTTCTCTTGGATCTTGATTTGGGGAAGGAAACTCCGCTGGAGCCGAACTACTCCGTCCAGGATCGATGGAAAGTGGTGAAATCTCTGCCGTTTCTCAATGCGGAAAAATCGAACAGTTTTTTGAGAGCGTTCTACATTCCATTCATCACCAACAAATACGTGCAATACGGAAACTACAACTTGTTACAAACAGTTAGACATAGGATCAAGACGTGAATAATGAAGTAAACCAAAGAATAAATTATATTACAAATAATATATATAAATAGAATTAATTACAAAAAGGAAATTATGTTTGATTGTGCATTAATCACTGTTGCTGCTTTCGGAGAGTTCAGCATCATCTTTGGGTTTCCTCACGACTTTTGCACGTTTCTTAACAAAACCAGGTCCCTGTTTCGATTTCCGAAAGACTTCGATGGCTTTCATTTTGTTCTTCAACAAATCCGCCCTGTCCTTGGCCCTTTGCGTGATTTCCACTTTCTTTTTTACCGGTTCTTTCTTCGGTTTCGCACCTTCCAATTCCTTCTTAATATCGGTTTCAATTTTTTCCTGTTTCCTTCGGGAAACTTTCAGAGTTTTCTTCAGGATCTGCACATCCTCGTCCTCATCCAAATCCGTCTTCTCGCGACCCAATCTGGAAACAGCCTTTTTGATACGTTTACTCATCTTATCAGAGACGTCCGCATCCAATTTGTGCTTCGTGTGAAAGAAGTCCTTGATGCTGCTCTGCGATTTGTTTTCCTGCAATCTCTTCAAAACCGGCGAGAGTATTTCTTCGCTCTTCTTACGGGTCCATCCGAACTTTTGCTTGGCATATTCGATCAACGAAATCGCGTCCGGCTTTCCCCAAGTAAATTTATCTTTGCTGGTTTCCACCTGCGGCTCCAAATACGCTTTTATTACCGTTGGATTCGGGAAGTGATCCATAGAATCCACGTTCTTCAATTTAGTTCTTAAACCTGCTCTCGCTAAACAAAATACATTTCTCAATTAAAGATCTTATTATTTTTTTGTTCACTTTTACAAACCTGGTCCAGCAACTTTTCCGTTGTTGAACCATGTTTTGAAATCGATTAAACCCGATATCAACTGTGGATACGAAAATTGCATTGGTGGAAAAGCGGCCAAAATTTCCATCGCCGTTACAGGCCCGATTCCTGAGATTCCAACGGTGTAATCACTTCCAACGAGGAGAGCCAACAGAATCATTTGTTGTCTGCTGAGTTCTGTAAAATTTTAAGTCACTCTTAGATAAAAGAAATGAGTTAAACTGAATGAAACTTACTAAAGTGGTGTTCTATATTTTCGGAACGAAATTCCATAACCCGTTTGCTTTGATTGAAGAAATTCTTGTAGACAATCTTCCCACCAAACAACCAAATATCGCTATCGTCTGTTATGGTGCCATCAGTTAAATTGATCTCATTGAGGAAAGCGCATTGGGCTTCAGCTTCCATTGGAGCAATGATGTAAGGTATTCCAAATAATTGAAGCAATTCCTGAATAAAACATAAGAAAAAAGGAAATTACGAATCAATTAATGGTACATGTGATTAAAATTTTACTTGTGCCTCTTGGTACATTTGATCTGTGATATTTCCAGCCAACCTCTCTTTGCTTGACCTTTCACTAATCAAGTTATTCTTCTCACTAGCCAACTTCTTTTCCATTTTCTGCAAATCTTCGCTACTTAATTTCACAACTGGTGGCATTTTTTCAATGGATGGCTTTTCTGTTACTTCTTCAGTTTTTTGAACTAACAGTGTTTCAGTTTTCCCTATTTCAACATCTTTTGCTTCAACGATTTTCATATCCTTACTCTCAACATCCTTTTTGAATTCATCACTAATAACAGTAACAATTTCACGTTGCGTTTCCGAATCTTCGACAGAGTTCAAAATAACCTTGTTCTCGATTATTTCAACCGCTTTATCTTTATTTTTATCTTCGTTATCAAAGACATCACTGAACAAATCGTCTTCCAATTGTTCGATCTTATCAATAACAATTTCCATTTTTTCTTCTTTGCTTTCGTTATCGGAAACATCTATAAATTCCGATTCAGATTCTGAATCTTCCGATAAGATTACTTGATCATCATCATCATCGGCAATTTTCGCTATTGGAGCTTTAATGGTTTCATCTTTTTTGCTCTTCAGATTACCATTGAAAATTTCACTAATTCCCGAAGGCGTCAATCCACTGTATTCCTTCATGTACCCAATAGCAGCAGAAAACGCTGTAGATTGTGTTACTGGTATGGTGTTGTCACGAGGTTCAGCCACAACTTTGGAAGTCGATGGTTGCTCTTCAAGCGATAAAGCTATAGCCATTTGCATGTCTTCCTGAAATTCTTGATCATGCTCCAATTCTTCATCATCGCCATTGAGTGTTTCACTATTAATTATAACGGCATCTTTGGTAATTTCTTGGATTTTTGTATCCTTCGATTCTTCTGGTTTTTGTTTAATCTCTTCGATTTTTGTATCATTTGATTCAGTTTCTTCCTTAACAGCTTCCAATCGCGCGGTTTCCAGTGCCTTCTTGACATCCTTAATATACAAATATCGGGTGTTCTCGTCAGAAGCTATACGTTTTCCTAAAGAATCTTGCGTTATAACGCCGTGATCGTTTAGAAGAGATTCCAATTCCCCGAGGGATAAAGTGTGTCCACCCATTTCCTTTTCCGCGTCTTCCAGAGACGTCTGCACCGAGTACCTTTTTAATAAACGCTTCATTTGGTAACCAGAGAATTCATCACTCTGTGTAGGCAATTCGTGTATTCGACCCCAAGAATTCTGTTTACGCGTTTCCTTCAGATCGGTCAAGATTTCGTGCCGAACATCCGCCGGTAAAGCTTTAAATTCAGCGGATTTTTCATCGATGTTATGCAAATCCCAATGTTTGGTAGGGCTGGAATCTGAGGTAAATGAGGAGCTTGCATATTCATCTTCATCGCTAGAAGAAATAGTCGAATCCAATTCGGGCGGTAATTTAAATAGATTATCTCCATCTGTCTTCTGACTGGACCCACTTTTGACAACAGGCAATGTTGATTTGGTTTTCTCTGAAAGCACTTTATTCACAGCAGAGTGCTTTAGCAATGTATCCAAGAGTTGCTTTTGAATCCGACTGGCATCTGTTAAGTGCTTGGCTTTCAGTTGATTTCTTTTAGCCTGAAATCAATTATAATGTTATAAACTATCAACTGAAAATCAATTCACTCACAATAGTTTGCTTCTTCAGAACTGGAACTCCACCATCAAAAACAAACACAGGTTTTATTTTGTAGTAGAGCAGTTTACAAACCCTGTGGTAGATGCCAAGGAGATGGGCATTTGGTACTGCAGCCCCCTTGGCATCTTGGAAACCTTTGATTGCTTGGTGCAGCCAAATGGAAACATCTTAGCAATTTATTAAGGAAATTCATATATCAACTAAACAGTTTATAGTTTAGGCAGGTTAGAAAAGGATACCCACTGCCAGTACACGATTCTCCAAGGATTCTAAAGGCACTGGTTTCCCAGAAGGTTCTATCAACCTCCACAAACCATGAACACCCATTTGTTTGAGGTTTTATTTATTGTATAAACTAAAATAAACTGTTGATTAAATGTTAAATATTTTCAATAGAAATAATTGTCAAACAATTAGTTGTAGCTAATTATTTTGCAATTAACAATTCCAATCTATTGTAGGATTGGTAGCTAATGAAAATTACAGAATTTAATCAAGAACTGTAGACAAATTTCCAGTTCCATCACATTATTTCACATGGTTGTGTACAATTGCGAGAAAAGGTAAACATGTATAGTGTGTTGCATTCATTTTTATATTCAAACGTAATTTTTTCTGTATAATACTACAAGTATTGATAATGATGAGGTATATAAATTACATTATTGTATTTATTATTCAAATTATTTAAGCCAAGAAAATAATGCGGGCTTTCAAAAATGGCAAAAGATAAAGTTGCCTACATACTAATTAGGAAAATGTTTAAATGTATTGGATTCCAATTAGTAAATTTAAAATAACTTAAGGTCATTAAGGTTAAAATGAATCTTCGATTTTTAAAAACAGTTGCTATAACTTTTGCCTCTTATTCAATATTTGTTATAAATTTAAAATAAATGAATGAAAATATTTATAAATATATAATTATTGATTAATACTTATTTTATCATATTTTATAGACGTATTAGGAATCTAAATCTATGAGGATTATTGCATTACCTTAACATGGATTTAAATGATTATGCGATACTGTTATTTTTTGTAATTACATTATTTGTTAAATCCTATTAATAACTATGATATTTTACGCAAACAACATATTATCTGTTCAAGAACTCTTTTTTTTTAAGTGCAAATAATGTAATAAAACTGATTATGATGTAAGAAATTTCGCATTGTTGATTTTTCTTAGTTTTAAAGATAAATATATAAATAGTAAATAAACAGAAATAGAACGGTTTTCGGGTTAAATAGAAAACATTTACAGACTACAATAATTATTCTTGCGTTGTGTATTTATTAATATTAGTTGTTATTACAGTTCAAGTTTGGAATAACATGTTGTTCCTGTTACAATTTACATTCCATATTTTATTATCGAATTTAATTACTGATTCATTATTATTGATATAAAAGCAAATTTAATAAGTTTTTGAAAATATTCTCTTCGTTGATAATATAGAATATTAGTCAAAGGTCAGGTCATTGGAAAACCCTAAGTGACAGAGTCGGACCGTTAGCTTCTGGAGCTCTGTGCTAAAACCGTTTGGGGGTACTGGGCTAAATCTATTTTCAGGCCTTGTATTAACTCTTTCCAGTCCGATTTTTTAAATTTCAAATCTTTATAAAAGTACTTCTTTAATCATAAAAAACATCTTACCTGTTTTTTCTCATTATTCAAAATTACCTAAGCAAACAGTGTTTAGGCCCCCATACATATTGAACAAAATCCTAGGTCCATAAGGATCAGGCCTAAATCCGCTCCTGTAATATGAGTAATATATGAGTAATACTATTAGCAATTATACGAGTCTTTGCATATATAGCAAGATTCGCAAATTATTGCATCAGTCGAGTTTTAGCTTCTTGAAAATATAATAAACATGTCTGGAGTTCTGCAAATAGGCGAGTCTCAATAAGTTTCACATATATTTTGTCATCTAATATGTGTATATTGAATAGGTATTTACACTTCCGAGAAAGTCGGAAGCGACGAAAGCGGCGATGGTACACAGCGAAAGCCATTCAAGACTGTGTTGAAAGCCATGCTCAAAGCTGGAGGAGAGCCTTTTCCGGTGATTTACGTTGATGGAAATGAAGGTGTCAAGTTCGAACCGGCCACAAAATCGCAGCTGAAGAAAGTCTTCAAGCTCTTTGTCAAAGAGCAATGCAAGTCCGAGGATAAGCTTAAGAAAGAGAAGGATGACGAGGAGAAGAGAAACAAGAACCTTGAAGAGGCCAAGAGGATTGTCATCAAGGAGGATAAATCTTTGCCTGTCGCAAATAGAATTAAAATAATTGAAGGTGGGTGATTTGTTTTGTCTTATTGAGAAAAATCTTTGAGTATGAAATAACAAATAAAATGTTAATTATTTTTTCAGGAAAGAAGCACAGAGGCCAGAGGGTGACAATTTACGGATGGGTGCATAGGCTTCGACGTCAAGGTAAAAATTTGATGTTCATAACGCTGAGAGATGGTTCGGGTTTCCTTCAGTGCGTTCTCAACGATTTACTCTGTCAGACGTATAATGCCGTCGTTCTGTCCACTGAATCTTCTGTGAAATTCTTCGGTTACATCAAGGAAATTCCCGAGGGCAAAAACGTAATTTCAAGCTGAAATATAAACGATGCGAGAGTTAATTGAATCGTTGGTTTTAGGCACCTGGAGGCCATGAATTGCACGTTGATTATTGGGAGCTTGTGGGCTTGGCTCCAGCAGGAGGTGCGGATGCTATCCTCAACGAGGAGGCTCTACCGGACGTTCAAGCCGAAAACAGACACATCATGATCCGCGGCGAAAACACTTCGAAGGTGCTCATGATGAGATCAGTTTTGCTACAAGCTTTCAGGTTTCGTTCAAATAATTTCTAATAATAATTGTTGTGCTCATTATTTGTATTCTTTCAGGGATCATTACATGTCTAGAGGATATTGCGAGGTAACGCCTCCCTCGATAGTCCAAACGCAAGTGGAAGGCGGCTCCACACTCTTCAAACTCGACTACTTCGGCGAAGAGGCGTATCTCACGCAAAGCTCGCAACTTTATTTGGAAACCTGTCTCGCTTCTATGGGAGATGTCTACTGCATCGCTGAGAGTTTCAGGGCGGAGCAGAGCAGGACGAGGAGACATTTGGCCGAATACACTCACGTCGAAGCTGAATGTCCGTTCATCTCTTTCGAAGATCTTCTGGATCGTCTCGAAGACTTGATCTGCGATGTCGTCGACCGCGTATTGAAATCTCCGTGGGGTCACGTCGTTTACGAGTTGAACCCCGACTTCAAGGTGCCCCAAAAGCCCTTCATGCGCATGAACTACACGGACGCTATTGAGTATTTGAAGAAGCACAACATCATCAAAGAGGATGGAAGCTTCTACGAGTTTGGCGAAGACATTCCGGAGATGCCCGAACGCAAGATGACCGATCAGATCAACAAGCCGATTATGCTGTGCCGTTTTCCTGCAGCAATCAAGTCATTTTACATGCCCAGATGCCCGGAGGATAATAGGTTGACGGAAAGCGTGGATATTCTGTTGCCGAATGTCGGAGAAATCGTCGGTGGGTCAATGAGGATTTGGGATCTCGAGGAATTGATGAAAGGGTATTATAATTAAGCTATTGTCCTTTTCATCTATATAAATTATATTTTTATTTTCAGTTTTGAGAGAGAAGGAATCGATCCGGAACCTTATTCCTGGTACATTGATCAACGCAAATACGGTTCCTGTCCACACGGAGGCTACGGTCTTGGATTGGAGAGATTTGTTTGTTGGCTGCTCAATCGTTACCACATCCGCGAAGTCTGCTTGTATCCACGCTACTTGAACCACTGCAGACCCTAATTGCATTTATAAACTAATAACATTTATGTAATCTATTACTAACACAAATATTTTAACTGTTATAATTACTTATAATTAATTTTATTTTTTAGAGAGGAATTTATTTACAAGATTTTTTAACCTTTAATTATGAATACTAACTAAGACGAACTAAGAATATTAATTTTGGAAATAAAATCAAGTTTCTACATAAAGGAACAATATTTACTGATTATTAAAAAACTTGTTCTAAGAAACTGAATTTCTTTAGAAGAGGATAATTAATTTGATGTTAGATATGACTGAGAGGAAGATTATGTATAAAGAAGTACGTAAAATTAAATAATATTAATTTTATTGTTAAAAACTAGATAACATATTGCACTTTAAATAAATAATTAAAAAGAAAGATTGTTGCTCTCAGTATGGGAAGTGTTTCGTATACTTGATGACGTTCTTGGTGTGCGGCCTTTCCTTCCTGTTTTGCTTACGATATTCCGTCAATCTCGGGAATTGAATCGGCCCCGGTTTCGGTTGCACTCGATAAACTGGAAATTTGGGTCTTCCGTTGATGATGTCGCTCGCGTAGTTCTGCAGACCGGGCGTGGTCATCGGCTTCTTATTGGACAGGTAAGTATTGGGGATTACGAATTGTTGTTGGTAATTGTTGTTAGTTGATGGTGTGTATTGGAGAGGTTTGAATCCAGTCTCGATGTTCGGTTCGGGATAGGAAAATTCGATGTTGGCTGATTCTCCTTCTTCATTAGTTTCCTCCGCTTGGTGCACGTCCTGGTGCTCCTGGTAATTCTGAGTGACGTTTCTCAGATCGATGACGACCGGTCTTTGCTTCAACGGCTTTAGAAGGGATAAATCGACGGGAATCGTTTGGATTTTTTGTATAGGTTTGTGCGTGTAAACTGATTTGTGATTGGAGTAAGTGGACACGATTTCCTCGTGCGGTGGTTCCCCTATTTCCTTATCAGAATCTTCTTGAACTAAAATGTAGGAAGGCTTGTAAACATCGTTGTAATCCGGTTCCGTTTTGATAGTTTTCGTCACAGTTTTGTAATGCTCGATATTAGCAGGTGTCTCTTCGACTTTTAAAGACACCTCGTTGTGACTGGACGCTTGTTTCGGACTGGGATGATACGAGGGTCCTTTATGCTTGACGACAGCGTTGAAGCCGCTCTTCTCGTCCGCCGTGTAATCCACCGTCCTCACCGATCCATCGGCTTCGAGAAGAGTGTAATGTCCGTGCACGACATCACCATCCTTCTTCTCCCATTGATGCTTAACATCCCCGGTATGCAGATCCTTGACGCCGTAGCTGAAACTATAGTCCTGGTTGTCCTGCAGCAGAAGAAGACGATATTATTTTTTTTTTGGTAAACAATCTGAAGCGGTGGGAAATCGGATCGTGTGCCGACTTTCGCGTTTTAATTGATTCGAAACTTTCGCGCAGACGCTCATTCTGTTATGGGGCAGACCATTTTCCTCTTTATTTCATTTTCATGCATTAGAAATTGCTTAAACCATTTTCGATGTCAAGTCGTAAATTAAACAGGCGCGCTCGAGAGAAAGGAAGTCACGCTTCCAATCTGAGCCGATCGCACTCCGATAATTATTGTGATGTCGAGATACAATAATTATGGACGTCCGTTTGCAAAATGCAATGCGGTACGTGTTCCGTTTGAACTCGAATCCTTTCTATCGGTGCAAGGAAAAATTTACGATGCATGCAAGTCGGAAGGTGAAATACGAGACACTTGCACTTTCATCGACGAAGAGATTTCACGTGTTTTAGGTATTACTCACGTATTTGCCATCTGACATACGCAAATCACTTTCTTCTTTTTTATTGCAGATATTAAAATTACAGGCGTTAACATCGAAATTCTACACAATATAAATATAATGAAATACTTTCTACCGGACAAGAAATAACACCTGATTAATTCTGTACAGATTATCCTACTTAAAAGATACCGCTCGAAACAATTACAGTACTTATCAACTTAATGAAGAAATTTATAGTAAAAAGAAATCATGATTAAAACATTAATTCAATTATTTATCATCAGCATTGAATTTAACATACCGAAAGCAGATAATTATAAAAGAAAATATTGTGTCGTAACCAAATTATGTATACAGTAAAGTCTCCTACAACGTGGTTTCCATATAACGCTGTAGAAATTAAATGCGTTATAATGAAGTTTACATAATTTATTTAGTTCTAGACATTTAAGAAAATATCCATATTAGACTGTTCTATGTTTAATTAATTGTTAAAACTTGTTTATTCAATAGTTATAGTAAATTGAAAAATCTATTTTACTAAATTCTGATATTGAATATGTCAAAAGTTCATTGATTTGTAAGAAAATTAACATATCTAATCATTCTTTCAAAAACTATGAGAAAATGATGAAATAACAATTATTATATATTGTTATTAAAGTTCAATCAATATTAAACTATTATTATTCTACAATTATCTACAAAATATATAGTACAGGTATCCCCCGACTTACGAACTCCCAGACTTACGAACAAAATTGTAAAAGCTCTAACTAGTTACAAGGAGATATATAGTGATAAAAAATTAACTGTCCAAACAAAATTGATAATTTCTTTAATAAAATATAATATTTTTGGAAGATGTACTAAATAATTGTGATGTCTACATTGAAAAGTATTTGTAAGTAACTATTTTGTTTATTTTAATCTATTTTTTCAAATGTCTGCAGTCAGTAATACGGAACTTAACATATATAAAAGTAAAAATCATGATAAAGTGTGATAAGATAAGTATATTTTGAAATTTTTAATATTCCCCCGACTTACGAACAACCCTTTGGAACGAAACTAGTTCGTAAATCGGGGAAAACCTGTATATAAATCAATTTTAAATCATTCGAATTTAAGAAATTCTTTTTATTGTATCTAAACGATGATTACTCCAGATGTTTCATACGTTTTCAATTTGAATTTGCTTTCATTTTCACCAACGTTTATCGAGAGTCAACTACTTTTCACAAAGAAGAAAAATAAAATTGGATATTTCTCAATTTTTTATAAATTCATTGCAAATTCACTTATATTAATGCACACTTCCTTATTCTAAGTATTTGTATCCTTATTTGCATGATAGCAATTAATAATCCAATTTTAACAAAACGTAATTTAATTTTCCTTTTAATCATTATTATTTTACAGTAATTACTGTAGATATTTATTATAAATAGATTAATTGTTATTTATAATAATAATATAAAATAAAAAGAGCATAACATAAACATAAAATAAATCCAAAATTAACAATAACAAAAATAACAATTCTATATACATAAATAAATTAATCTGGTGAAATGGTTTTATTTTAGTAAAACCTTCAATGATTTCAAGCATATTTCCAAATAGAATTTAAAATATTATTTCCAAGCTTTAAAAAAAGAAGTTTCTCTTGTTCTTATATTTATAATTAAATTTATGCATAAAATGTATGAGATACAACTAATTGGTAATTTCTAGTATCAATTAGATGAAATTATTTAAAACTTTATAAAACTTACTATTGTTGCATTTAATAAATTATTTATTGAAAAGCAGTAGATTTCATTGTAAAACTTTTTTTTTAAAGTTATACTTTTATTAATTTACATACTTTTATTTAAACTTGTTAATAAAGTTATTATTTTGAGTTTAAATAAGTTTGAATTATGATATTAAGTTAAAATCAAATTTTAGTGTGTTTTAGGTCATTCATTAAATTGAAGATTTCAAATACATAAAAAATTATTACAAAAAAAATGTATAATGAAACTACTTACATATTCGGGTTGTTCTGGTGTTACTTTGAAATCGTAGTTGCTCGGTAAACAATTGCATGAGATTAGGATGGACAGCAGCCAGAGGGTTGTCTTCTGGAAAGTAAACAAAATTAACTATTCAGTTTAACTTAATGATTAATTGTATTACCTCGCACGTCCGCATTGTAATTAGAAACAAGTTCAATGTTAGCAGGCGAAGAGATTTGAGACTTTTTCTTTTCCCTGTTCGTTGTTGGTTTACTTTCACGGCGCCGACTGATGATAACGAAACAAATCTTGGTCATTTATTTATAACCTTTGCCACATTTTTTCCCCATTCCGAAAAAATGGAACCCCTACTAAAACACACAAAGAAAAAGCTTTCGCTGGGTGGGATCGAAGCTGACGCACGTTTCTTAGACGCGGAGGATTTTTGCTTCCACATCCATTCTCGCATCATCACGTATTCAAATCACAATTATCGTTGTTCATTGCTCAAATTGAATTTGCCTCAACGAACATAAATAAAACAATTGTAATTGATTAAAGAACATACAATTTTTGGTAATATTTATGATTTAATTGAAATAGAAAAGCGAATGGAAATCGGATTTTCACATCAGTTGGCTTTCGTATTTAATTTTCATTAGCGATCGGGAAAGTTTAAAAATTAAGTTCGATTTGATTTTCTTTCTCGAATTAGGTCTGAATGCAAGGAAATTTCAAGATAACGTCTTCTCTTGGATTTCTCTGGGCGGAGCGGGGCAAAAAAATCAACACTAATATTGTCTAGCAGATGATCGTCTCGCAGGTTTCTCTTCTCTTTGGCCAAATCCAGCGGAAAACTTTTCCTGCGAAAAGCATGTCCGGTTATTTTTTTTGTACATATCACTAGGTCAGCGGCGTTACGTTACGAAATGCCGCATCGGAAAGGTGGATTATACAATTTGAGAAAAAGAAACATCTGCTCGAGGCTTTCCACTTGCATATTTATAACCGAGAGAAACTTTTTTTTTTTTGTTGAAAAGCAGAGGATATTATTTAAATAGAAATGTTGTCAATGGATTTTACGCAATTGATAATTCAAGTAAATTCCTGAATTATGTGGAAACTGGCAATAGAAATTCAATGAAAAGGTTTTAAAATTTATTTTTCTTGGGTAAATAATAAACGTAAATATCAATAAAAGTTTTATTTATTCTTTTAAACAAAATATATATATATCTCTATTTTCACTGATTATAATTGATATAACGATTATTCAATAATACAACGATTAAAATAAGTGATTAAAACGTGGTGATCTGCGAGAACTCTTTAAGAGTATTAAGATCTTTCAAAAGCATGTTCGTGGTATGTCGGATCCTGGTATAATCTGTGTCGTTGTCGTTAATTGAGGCAGGGTCCAGATCGTTAATTTGCTTTTCGAACGTGTTGAGCCTCTCCTCGATCAGATTCTGGCAATGCGCAATGTGTTCCAGTAAGTTGATCTTGCAGTCGGCCGATTCGATGGCAGCTTCCGGCTGGGGAATCCCCTGCAGCGCCTCCAAATTGTTCTCGATCAAAGAGTTCAGGTCGATTTTGGGGAAATCGGTTTTCAGGTCGTCCTTGTTTGGAGACTTCAGCAGCGACATTAACATTGAAGACTCCGAGTCCATCGCTGGTTTTTCGTCCTTGATTTTTGCCGAATCCTTCTCCGGAAGCGGTAACTTATCCCATGGTTTACTCCATAAATATAACTTTGGGTGATTTTTGATCCTGCATAACAGATAAATCAATTTAATCACTTAACACGAAATAGATCTAAAAGTATATGCACTACGTATAGACAAAATTCGTTATAGTAGTTTGAAACATAGAATATCGAAGTATTGAACTTACTCAGCAATCTTTATCTTCAATTTCAGAGAGTGCATGAAGTCTTTCAGTTCCAGCAAACCTCCGCTCAAGTCGTGCGAGGTTTTAAGTCGTTCAAACGTCGCCTTCTGACTCTCCTCGTCTTTGCAATGATAGGATGCCGATGGCAGGGTGCCATGTTTAAGCCAATCCTGATCGTGCATGTACTTCTTTGACGTCCGTTGCCTAACCGGATGTTGGCAGATGTAACATATGTACTTCTCCGGTACTTCGTTCTCCTTCTGGATGTTATTGCAGTAAGCATGTTGCCAGCACAAACACAACTCGCACTGAATCATCAGTCCATCTTCCTCAGTTATACCGCAAGTACAATTAATAATTTCTTCCTGTTTCATGCGGACAATCTTGATGACTTCTCCGCCTGTAAAATTACGAACAAAATTTGATTGATTGACAAATCGTCAAATAACAGCGTCATAGTTTTTGTTTTGTGCGCAGCATTTAATCGCGTTCTTACCTTCGATAATAATATTATTATCCGGAGGAGGTGGTTGCTGTGAAGGGTGAACCTCTAAAGGTTCTTCCAATTTGACCTCTTTCATCATCATCATTGGCGAATCCACCGATTCAGAAATTCGCTTTCTACGTGGAGTTTCTTTCCGTGGATCCTCCTTCTTTACAGGCAATAATGTCTTTATTCCAGCCGTTTTGCCAGAAATTGCACCAGCAGGTTTGTTACAATCAATATCATCTGATTTCACCAAAAGATCTTTCAATTTTATTTCTTGATAGTTCGTGATTGGTGTTCCATTAATTGGCGGCACCTGCGAATCATTCGAACTTGTCTCTACACTTTCAGCCGTTTCAAACGGCTTACTAGTAAGTAATTTAATAATTTCTGTATCCTTAACAGATTCATCTGTCAATGATTCTTGCTTGATTTTTGGTGTCGATATCCTAGATTTTGTAACTTTATATGATTTCTCCGAAATAGGTGACCTGTCTAAACTCTCGCCAACGGTTCTGGCATATGCCAAGTCCGCAACGTTCGGCGTAGAATCCAAGAACTTCGAGTATTTTGGATGGTAATGCTTAACATGCATCAAAGCCAAGTTTTCGCGTCTAAAATTCTTGCCGCACCCATCGATTGGGCACAAATAAGCACCATTTTCGTAGAGTATTTGTACCAAAGGTTTCTTAATCTTTTCAGGAGTTTCTTCCGTGTGAGGCGATTTTGGTGATGCTGGTGTTTGTGCGGTAGAAGGAGTTGTAGCATGTGATGAAGCTATAGTTGGCGTGGTTGTAGTGCTTGCAGCTGAATGACTATTTGCAGATGAGTCTGTTAATTTCCTTTTTTTGCCTTTCTTGGATATTACAAAATCAAACATGGTTTCCTTCAAATTTAAGTGAGGATTCTCTTCCAAGTACTTGACAACATCCGCTTTAAATCTCAACCTTTTACCATCAGGCCTTCAAATGACATTGAGTTAATACACTTTCACTTAACTTAAGTTGTCTTATTACTTACGATAAAATAATGCTTGTCCATTTGCCCGCAGACATACCATACATCCTTTGGACCAGATGCTTTTCCCATTTTGGTGGTAACTTTGGGTCAGGTACAATCACGGAAGGTCTGAATCCATCTAGCATAGACAATTGAGATTCTATTCCCACTGGTTTTCCATTACTCCAACTACAGATATATTTACTTACATAACCTCAAAAACAATTTTCCTTTTAAGTACATACCTTGGTATCCACATATCATTCTTATCATGTTCTCTGGCATCCATGGCTCCTAATGATTCCTCGTTTGATTCTTGGCTGGAAGTTCTGGTTCTTTTCTTGAATAAATTTGCAACATTAATTTTTCTGTTTCTATTCCTTCGCTCCTCCTTGGTGCCCTTTGCAGGTTCAAACAAGGGACTCTGATGCAAGGGCTGGGATAAACATTTTGATATTTTGTGGCCCTTCAACACTCTTGAATACCCATCATCGAATAGAACATCATAGGTATCTAGAAAATTTATCTTATCAGAACAAATATTGGCCAGATAGGAAGTACATTTTTGATATATGCATCAATGAAAAATACTAATTAGTTTTTGTTTTCATCTACTTTCTATTACTGTTGGATTATAAACTAACTTAAGAAAGTAAAAATATCTTGGCTTTGGAACACACAGCTCCATCTGGTTTCAATTATGTAAGTTTTTTTTTTAAATGCATGCATATGTTTATACTTACTGTCATCAAACTTTTTTGTTATTGTTGCACTGAATTTTTTTCCATCATTCCAGCATGCCATACATCTTTCACTGACATTGAACACCTGAGCTTTGGTCTGTGGCTCATCATTAAGGGCCCTGATTGAAGAGCTGTTGATGCCAATCCACTCATCATACTTGTTGCTATAGGAATCAAAGTGGACCAGCACTTCATTTTCCACATAGTCAACCTCTATGATTGTGGCTGGGCTCCAAGTTTGATTAAAGTCAAGGGCCTCAATGCGGGCATTTGGAGCAAATGTCAATGAGCCAGTGGATGTTTTTACAGTGATCTTCTGCTCAATAGCCGAGTTGGTGTTCAATATTTCTTGTTTAATTTCTACAGTGTCCTCTACAGTTTGCATGATGTTGGTTTCCTTTGCAGTCTCTGCAGCAGTCGATGCATCAGGTTTCATATCTTCTGCTTCTTCTTTCTCTAGATCTACTTCTTTGTTCTCTTCTGGTATGCTTTCATTGGTGTCCTCTGTGTGCTCAGTACTGGTACTTTCATTTTCTTCAGAAAGCAGTTTCGTTACTAGCAATGGTATAGGTTTAGGCTTGGGTTTGTTCCATGGGAATATGCTTGGAAGAGCGCCCTGTCGCAGCATGTACTTTTTTCCTTTGAAATTACAAAAGTCCGCTCTCAAGAAGTGTCTCGAGCAGACGTAGGCGACCTTCTTTTCTTCCGGTATTTGACATAATAGGAACCATTTGGGTCTTATATCGGGGTGAAGTGGTACCCTGTGAAATGTAACCCCCAAATCTTCGCGGCGTTGCGAATCCGACAAACAACCTTTAACGCTGCACTTGCGGCCCATTTAATACTATTGAACAATTCAAAACTGCCACCTTCGGTCAATATTCCAGCACTCACAATCACTGCACTCCCTATAAACAACACTATTTCATAACATCGAACAACGCGGAAGTACTAATAATACACAAATTATTGCCGGTATTTACTTTTTCAATAAAAGATCCTATTATTACGCCGCCTTATTGTTTTGCACATCCATTGCCAACTGCGACTGGTGGAAACACAAAATTCCCCGAATACAGATTATTAAATCAATAGTCTCCGTCATCTCCCACCACTTCTCAGCAATTACTTATGCAAATGACCTATTCTTTCATGCTTAAACAGATTAAAATAAACAAATTATTAGTATAAATATTTGGAATTATGTTATTTTTCTTTCATAAATGACCGCGAAATTCAATTTGATCGTTTATTTCTTTTTGTTCAAGATCTCTAGATCTATTTCCTTGTTTTACTTTTCATCTCAATGGTTTGAAAGAATATATCACATTACTTTCATTGTAACTTTGAAGGTCAACTTTAAGATGAATCTTTTAAAATCCTTCAAATTATAATAACATATTTATGGTATGTTATTCCATATTCGAATCGTCTAGACAAAATTATTCTTTTAAAAAAATAAAGTAAACAGATTAAAAGAAAACGATGATTTACAATATAAATAAGAATATTTTGAAATATAAGGTCTGAAATCTGTATTACTATTTTGTAAATATAATGAAAATATGTATTTTAATGAAAGATCAATCTAGGTAAGAAGTCAATAAATATTCAATATTATTATTTAGATAGTATAAAACAATGCATATGTTTATTTCGACTTATCACATTCGAGGGGAAAGTTACAGTATAAAGTATATAACAACATTATATATATATATATAAAACAACAATTGATATAGATATAATAAATATTAAAAAAAAAACTGGCAGTAGTTAAAAAAAAAACATCCTAATTGCCGTTAAAGATCGAAATAAATAAATCTTATTATCTATCTTTGGCTTGATACAATTATTTAAAAATGCTTCTAAGAATAGTACTTCTTTACTTCGCCCACCAAAGCGTCTATGTTGTGTTCATCGATGAGTACGAAAGTCTTCGAGCCTCTGCTGAAATAGTAAATTTCTCCAGTGTAAATGTCGAACCAAAGGGCGTGGATGTGCAGCTCGTGCTTCTCCAGACGCTTCTTCAGGAATCCGTAACTCGCGATATTCTGCAACTGCTGCAAGGTGTTTATCTGCGACAGTTTATCTTCTAAGGCGAATTTATTTTCAGGATCTATGTAAGCTACGAATTTTCTAAGTGGTGTTTCGCCTTGGAAAAGAAGCGGTTTGGAGTAGTCGGTGATTTCTAATTGTTGGAACTTCTCCAAGCTGCTTAGTGCGTGCGTGCAAAGCCACGAACGAAGCGGTGAAATTCTTCTATTTTCCTAAAGATAATGCAATTCATTACAGTAAAAAAATTAAAGTTATTATATTTGGTAGTAGTTCATTTTTGACATTTGTTTACTTTAAAAAGACGTTTCTATTGTATCACAGAAAATGTTATTCTATTTATTTTGTCTATATTTGGTAAATTAATCACAAATCTTAACTTTCTTGTTACATAAATTTATGCAATAAAAAAATCTGCTAATACACGTATAATTAATGTTATTAACAATCTAGTGTTAAGTGGGTCAATGCTCCAACTCATTAAATTGTTTACTTTTTATTTGAGATACGACACCAATGATGTTAATTTGCATTATTATTTGTTTGCTTCAAGTTTAGTCGAGTGTGCTAATATGATAACAATATTGACCAAAGTCTGTTAGGATGCAAATACTACTATTTTGACTACAAATAATATCAGTGATTAACGAAGACGCGATTAAATACTTTAAAAATGAATTATGTGAATACGTAAATTATTACGTTAAGTTTATGATCTTATGAGGTGATTTAGTATATACCGTGAAAGTATAAAAATCGAATTGGATTTTTAAGTTATTTTGTAATGCCTGTCATGAAATGTCATTATTGGTTTGTCAAATTATCATTGCGCCATCTACTTTACTATTAAAATGTACGTGGTTTTTAAATAATATTCATTTAAGAAAATTGTAGACTTTTAAGACAGTATTTGTTTGTTTACTTGTTTGAATGGAGTGTGAAGTGATGATTACCAGCAAGAAAGAAAGTCTTTAGTGAGGCATGGAAGAAGATGAAATAAAATATTCAATGTTCTTCAGTGGTGAGAATGCCCCAAAATTGGTAATTAATCTTTGCGCTTTCATTTTCATTATTATTATTTATAATTGAGCGATAATAAATTTACTTGTTTTAATTGATTTTTGCGTATAATTAATTAATTTTCAAAAATTTTAGGGAATCTCTTTTGAAGTTTTAGAAGTGCAATCTAATTTGATTTACCTGTGATGCAAATTCACTATCTTGTAGTTTAAACAGCAAGTTCATGGCTTTGCAATCGCTGTGTCCGCAAACGATAATGTGCTTGATATCGTTGACGACGCATCCCAGTTCCAAAGCTGCCGGCTCATTGGTGGTGAGCTCGTCCATGAAGTGCTGCGAGTGCGGTATGATGTTTCCTGCATTCCTCACTGCAATCAACAACGATTTCAAACACGGAAAACTATGAGAATTTTAAATTCTTCAGTTTTCTCGAATTACCTACGAACATGTCTCCCACGTTTGTCTCCGTGAACCTGGTGGGTATCATTCGGCTGTCCATGCAAGTGAAGAAAACTGCTTTCGGCTGAAAAATCGAAAAACAGATTTGAAGCGCGGCAAACGAGGACGGAAGCGAGGGATGCGCGCGCTCGTTCGCGGGATAAACGTGCGTACTTAAGTCTCTTGATCTATTAAAAATGGCGTTGGATGAAACGTGCTTGACTTACAATCGGGTTGTCTTTGACCTCCTTGAACTGTTCGACCATCGTCTTCTTCCCCAGCTGTCTGTACTTCATGATGCCTTTGAGAATGCGATCCATCGTGCACCGACCGAATCGACTGGCGTTTTTCAAGAAAATTCTGAACGCGCATTCAACAGGTTTCTCTTACGGCCGCAAGGTTCATAGTTCATTTCAAGGTCCTCCCCACATTGCATATGTTCCATATACTAAACATTTTATTTTCGTATTGATTTTATCTACGCTTGTTTATGTTTGGAAACCAATAATGAATTGGCACTTGTGATGATTAAATCCTCATTACATTAACTGCACCATTTCAATTTGGTTAATACGAGTATCCTTTTTATCAAAATTAGATATTCGACGAGGATTATTGTAATTGTTTTGATAGCCTATAGCTAGTCTATAAAAAAAGCACAATTGTTTACACTTTAACAACAATTTCAATGAAAGAATCATAAAAGAAATTGCATCGGCCGGGAATCGAACCCGGGCCGCCCGCGTGGCAGGCGAGCATTCTACCACTGAACCACCGATGCTTATATAAATATTTGCAATTTTCCAGTTAATAAGCAATCTATATTACATAACATCCATTATTTGTACTATAGTGGAGTTGTTCTACACAAATAACAATTTTCTTAAATTTTTATCTAAATATCAAGTAATATATAAAAATGTATTCAATATCATTTCCAAAAATTCAACCGCACCATGTTTGTAATAATAATTTAATAGATTATGTAATATATTCGAGGGGAATCTTAATACACATTCAATAAAGTTATTTAAATTTTATCTATTTTTTATAAAACTGTAATTATGTTATGCAAGTAACTTTTCTATGTCTGCGCCGCTATTTCTATTTTATTTATAATAAACTAATTGATATGTGCACGTAAAAATATGAGAAAAAACGAAAGTTGCATATTATTACTTTGCATTAAGTTTTTTTGTTGTTGTTGTTTGATTATTTAATCATCTAATACTATTAATGTTGACTTTAAAGTTAAGATTTACATTTAATTAATCGTATTTTAAATTAATAATTTACTTTTCCGGTTAGTCAAACTTTTTACTTTAACACATTATTGCTATGTTGGTTACATAAGTAATTACTGCATTTTTTAGGTATTGTCAGAACGATCGACTGAAATACTTCTTTGATTGTATCCAAAAATATTTCAATTTAACATATTCAAATCAACAAGTTTTTTAAAATACTTTATTATGTTATTACTTAATTTTCAAGGGGTGATAAACGAAACGTTTAGATATCTGGCCATACGACGGATTCGATCCACGGGATGTAATTGGAAATTCGCGTGTAAAGTCCAGGAGCGTTTTTGCCATTACAGAGTTTCTCAATGGATGTGATTCCAATCAGTAACTTTCCATCCGTGTAACCCCATTTATCAACATGCATGGGGCCACCGGTATCGCGCTGAAAACAAAAATATTATTAGTTCGAAAATATTTGCTAATCACCGATTGAGATGTACCTGGCAAGGACCTAATTTGAAATAACCGCTAGCACAAATCTGCGTTTCGGAATCTGGTCCGTCCGGTAAAAATTCTTTGTACATCGGTAAATTGAAATGGTAATTGCAAACTCTCTTGTTTGCTTTGCCAACTATTATGGTATAAAGATAATTAGTCGTACTATTGTCGTTAAACCCCACCAATTTAAAGTTGGTTTCTGTAATTTCTTCATTAAAATGAAGGCAAGCCGGTTTTGCGAATTTGTTAACGATGATGGGTTTGTCCAGCTCCAATACGCCTATGTCGTGATATCTAAGTGGTTTCGTGTAGTTTGGATGCATAATTGCGTTGACAACCGTAAAGTTTTGGGGATCGAGTTTATCTGTGTTACTAGTCAAGTTAGAATCGCCCACACGAACGTAATTAATTGTATTGCTGAAAATAAGAATCGTTAATGAGATATGTAAAAAAATATTACCAATTTAAAAATGTACTTTTCAATGCAATGGGCTGCGGTCAATACGAATTTCTCGCTGATCAAACTTCCGGCGCACAGCCATTCGATGTTATCGCCTTGCTGGTTACCTAAGGCTGCCTGAAAATAAATAGAAAAGTTTTAGTTTTTATTAAATGATTTGCGGATATCATCAATAATAACTAGCATGAAATCTAATTGTTAAATCAAATGTTTTCTTTACCGCATGTGGCGAATTTTCGATCAAAGTAGGCTTTTCTCTCCAAGTATAAACGATGTTTCCATATTTATTAACGGGGTATTTGTCAAATGTCTTGTCGCATTCTTAAATTTAAAACAAAAAACTTAGTTTTTTATAACAATATTAAAGCTTTGCACAAAAAAATATTCATCATCTTTAGAATTGACGTTTATACCGTCAATTTTGTGAGATGCTTTGACTATAGATTATTTTAACTATGTTTTAAATATGTTTTTTTATTCTATAATTTTAATTAATTCTTACAAAGAGAAAAAAAATCATTCTTACGTTGCTTAACTTTGGATCCCACGACATATTCAGCACTTTTAATGGTCGTTGATGGTGGTAGATTCAGAATTGGTGTCGTTTCAGTATTTGCAAATGTTGTTTCTACAACTATCGGATCATTGCTCAAAGTCAATGCTACTTCTATTGGTCTACTTGTTGTAGTAGTAGTAATTGTTGAAGTTGTTGTTGATGATGCAGATGAATTTATTCTACTTTGTAATGCTGCATTAGCGACGTTAAGTACCATGTAGATAGGATTATTTGTAACTTTGTCTGGGCAACAGACGAAGGGTACCTTTCCGATGAAACCGCACGGTTTTGGCTTCTGCCTTTTATTGACAATTTCGATGGCGCTCGGACAAAATCCTATCTCTATGCATGTCTCCCCATCGCAACAATCGCTTATATCTACAATATAATATATCTAGTTCATTATTTTGCATCATTAGGATTATCTTAAAAGCAAAAAACTAAATTTTCCCAAATATAACAAAAATGTTTTTTTAGATAGAAGGCGTCCTTGAAAGTTTTAAAATAAAAAAAAATGTTTTTCTTTAACATGTAAACTTTTACATGTTAATTAATAAAACTTCATAAAGACTGTTCGAAAATAAGAGTCCCATTTAAAAAAAAAGAGGATCAAGTCTTCTTTGATAAACATATACAAACTAAGAAGAGAATCCAACTTTGCAATATATTTAAAATGTTCATGAGAAACAATATTCCGTCAAAGTGAATAAATTAATTATTTATGTAATAAAGTTATGTTTTTTTTGGAATGAATAGTAAAAATATATTTTGTATGTTTTTAATGTCCTTCATTCCATACCATTGATCCTTAGTCTCGAATAACACTGTTAAATTAAAATGGGACTCATATTTCTTACTTGTTTATTCGTATTTTTTATTGAAGTTTTTTTTCAAATTAATATGTTTAATCCTCAATATGATGATTTTTTATTTAAATCATATTTTCATGATGATTCTCCTTATTTTTTTGTCTATTAAATCATTCGTGAATTTTCATTTGATGGACGTTTTCTTTTTTATATTTTTTTTTAAATTATTATTTATTAATTTTAATATATTTGATTAAATTGCATTTATTTTCATTCAAAACAAGTTTAATGCATGTATGTGTTATGATTCATGGTTATAGGTTATGCTTTGTGTTGTTATAGTCATAGAAAAACGACCTTGATAGTATAAATAATAAGAAAATGATTGAAATATAGAAATCGTACCTTCTTCGAAGTAAATTGCTGTCGCGTGTATGGAAATAGCGAAGAGAAGTAGAAGGAATGGCAGAGCGGTAACATCTTTCGTGATGATCATTTTGAGACTGAGTGTTCGGAATTCTTCGATGTTCCCAGTTTGATGTGCACTTGCCCAAGAGTCGACAGTTAATCCGAATCAACTAAATAATAATTGCGCATTTGGGAATACCCAGGATGTTGTTGGGTTTCATAGCAAGAAAACTTATTTACATATAATTCGAAGTGAATTTATCGAATTAAGACAGAATAAAAAAAATACGTACAAGTGCAACATTTAGCATATAGATATGTATATTAAACACGATCTCCAGAAGACCTACCACTATGTATAATCATGGAATTTTAAATTAATTAATAAACAATATGTGCGAGTTCTGATTAAAGATATATGATAAATATTTAGCTTTAATTAAGTTGCTCAACAATGAATTTGTCATGCATACTTTTCGAGATATAAGGTTTGACAATGAATTTCGTCTAAATGACAATCGCTTCAACCAGTACACACATTTTAAAGAGGTAATATTTAGTTTTAATTTGGTAGCTCAGAAATTAACTGTACGCGCTTTCTTTTCGCGATATTAGCAAAAATGTAAAGACATTGCTTTATCGAAGCTTATAAAAATATTTCTTTAAGTATCACAAGTAACGGATTAGTGCATAGGAGCAGTAGGCGCGCACCTGAGGTCTCCCAAATCAAAGAGATCTAATCCCTCCGCTCTCACATTTCTTTTCTTGGGATGTCTGCTGATACATTTTTTAACTAAATAATATTTGAGTTGCAAATATTTAGAGAAGGGCCTCACAATTAAATTGCGCATAGGGCCTCTCAAGTACTTAATCTGCCACTGAGTATCACAGTGTATTACGTCTAAAAAACTATTACACAATTATTCACGCTTAGACATTTTAAAGAGTGAATATTGAGCTTTAATTTGGTTATTAAAAAATGAGTTTATCGTGCATACTTTTCGGAATATAAGCAAAAACGTAAAGACATTGAATTTAATAAAAAAAAATCAACTTTATCAAGCGAAGAGAAGCGTTTAGAGATCTGGCCACATGACGGACTCGATCCACGGGATGTAATAGGAAATTCGCGTGTAAAGTCCAGGAGCGTTTTTGCCATTACAGAGCTTCTCGATAGATGTGACTCCAATCAGTAAGCTTCCTTCCGTGTAATTCCAATTGTGAACCTGCAAGGGTCCACCGGTATCGCGCTAAAAATAAAAATATCATTAGAAGATCGAAGATATTCACTAATCACAGATTGCGATGTACCTGGCAAGGAGCGCCTTGGAAAAAACCGCCAGCGCAAATCTGCGTTTCGTAATCTTGTCCGTCCGGTAAAGATTCTTTATACATTGGTAAATTGAAATGGTAATTGCAAACTCTCTTGTTTGCTTTGCCAACTATTATGGTATAAAGATAATTATTCGCACTATTGTCGTTGAATCCAACCAATCTATAGTTGGTCTCTAAAAGTCCTTCATAAAAATGAAGGCAAGCCGGTTTTGCGAATTTGTTAACGACGATGGGTCTGTCCAGCTCCAATACGCCTATATCGTGATATCTAAGTGGTTTCGTGTAGTTTGGATGCATAATAGCGTTGATAACCGTAAAGTTTTGAGGATCGAGTTTATCTGTGTTACTGGTCAAGTTAGAATCGCCCACACGAACGTAATTGATTGTATTGCTGAAAATAAGAGTTGTTAATGTGATATTTAAAAAAATTATACCAATTTAAAAATGTACTTTTCAATGCAATGCGCTGCGGTCAATACGAATTTCTCGCTGATCAAACTTCCGGCGCACAGCCATTCGATGTTATCGCCTTTTTGATTACCCAAAGCCGCCTGAAAATAAGTCGAAAAGTGTTATTTTTTTATTATTAACTATAATTTCTGGAATTAAATCTAAATGTGAAATTAATCAATTGTTTTACCGCATGCGGAGAATTTTCGATCAAAGTAGGCTTGTCTTTCCATCCGGTAAATAAAACGCTTCCATATTCATCAACGGGGTATTTGTCATACGTCTTCTCGCATTCTTAAATTTAAGAAAAAAAATACATATTCTTTATAACAATATTAATGCTTTGCACAATATTTATTGATAGAAGTCATCTATAATTTTAATTCATTCTTACAAAGAGAAACAAAAACATTCTTACGTTGCTTAATTTTGGATCCCACAACATATTCAGTACTTTTAATGGTCGTTGATGGTGGTAGATTCAGAATTGGTGTCGTTTCAGTATTTTCAAATGTTGTTTCTACAACTATCGGATCATTGCTCAAAGTCGATGTTACATCTATTGGTCTACTTGTAGTAGTAGTAGTAGTAATTGTTGATGTTGTTGATGTTGCAGATGAATTTATTCTATTTTGTAATGCTGCATTAGCGACCACGTAGATAGGATTATTTGCAACTTTGTCTGGGCAACAGACGAAGGGTACTTTTCCGATGAAACCGCACGGTTTTGGCTTCTCCCTATTATTGACGATTTCGATGGCACTCGGACAAAATCCTATCCCCATGCATGTCTCCCCATCGCAACAATCGATTATATCTAGAACATAATATATCTACTTAATTTTATTTAATGCCTACTTTATTTAAATCAAATTTTCTCATTGTGAATCCCAGTGAATCATTTGTAAATTTTCAATTTAATTTAATAAATCACACATTCAATAACATTTTCCACAAAACAAGTTTAATTTAGTCAATCCCTTATTATGTAAATACGCAATTATTCACGTCTTTATTAGATGGACAATTTCTTCGATTAAATCTAATTTCTTTTTGTTTAAGTTTAATGCATTGTTGTGTCCAACCACTAAATTATAAATCATACTAGAAACCAAAATGCAGACTGATAACAAAAGGCAGATCCCACGGAAGACAGTGACCGTTTGCGGCATTTCTTCGTATTTTCAACTGATAACAAAACTGCAGAATCGACAGATCACACGGAGAACAGTGACCTGAAGTGGAGGATCTTTTTAACAAACGTGCCTTACTCCTCAAACTCCCACCCCATCCATATTAATACAAATTAACTTCGTTAGTAAAATATATATTTGTAATTAGTCTTAGTCAATCTCAAAAAGTAATACATTGTCTTGGAAGAGTACTAATTATTAAAATAAACTTGTTAAAACAAAGTGAATTATTTACTTCCTACAACTAAGACTCCAAAACGACAACACCAGAAGAAAATATTCCACTGTGTCCAGAATTTCATCCCTGGGACACGACAGCATGTATGTGATATGATTCATGGTTATTGGTTATGTTTTATGTTATTATATCTATAGCAAATCGACCTTGATACTAAGAATAATAAGAAAATGATTAAAGTGGAAATCGTACCTTCTTCGAAGTAAATTGCTGTCGCGTGTATGGAAATCGCGAAGATAAAGAGAAGGAAGGGCAGAGTAGTAACATATTTCGTGAAAATCATTTTCGGACTGAGTGTTCGGAATTCTTCGACGGTCGCAGTTTGACGTCGGAGCGCACATTCGCAAGAGCCGACGGTTAATCAGAATCAACCAAATAATAATAGCTCATTTGGGAATACCCAGGGCGTTGTTGGGTTTCACAACAAGAAACGGGTTAACATATAAGTTATGGTTAAGTCGCTCAATCGTAAATAAACGAATTAAGAAAGAATAAATAAATACGTCGAGTGCAAGATTTAGCATATGGATATTAAAAACAACCTAAAGAAGAATTAGGACTATAATTTAATAATTGTGGAATTAAGTAGTAAAGAAAATGCAAAAACGTGAATGGGACAGTTTTTGTTTGAAAATAAACTTCTATGATCTTTTGATCAAGATTATAATGCTTAAGTTTGAAGACGCTATGTTGTTTAGTATTTGTTTGATAGCCATCAATTGTGAACGCTGTGTGTAAATTTGCAAAGATGGAAAAAATTGGACATTATTATGTGATACAATACTTTCATTTAAAAGCCTAGCTAGATTCTACTCTTAGGGAGTCTGCTTCTTTGTTTACAACAAAAAAAATTGGTTGACAGAGATTAAACGAGGTCATAAGAGCAGCCAAGACCAGAAAAGGTGCAGAAAATCCAGAAAATAATCCAATAATAGTTTGTCGACCGTCGACTGAAAGTGCGCGAACTAGCATACTTGGTAGTTTTTTCAAAAAGTGCTGTACATCGCATATTGACTGAAAATTTTGAGGTGAGGAAGCTGTGCCGCGTTTGGTCACAGTCAAGACAATGCACATCCGTTATCGAAATGGCCAAAATCAATGAATTAAAGTTCGTATTGCTTCGAATTCGCCAGATTTAGACTCCTTGGATTAGTTTTCTCTTTCCAAACTTAAGAAAATAGCTCGATAGTAAAAGATTTTTCAAAAATGAAGAGGTGGAGTCTGCGGGTGCCGACTATTTTTTAGAAATCGACGGTTTCCACTATAAACAGGGTATCGAAACTATTATACATCGCTGATAAAAGTGTATGGAGCTAAAAGAAGACTATGTTGAGATGAAGATATTTTTTTCTATTTTTTCCTTTTCGCGATAATGACAAACATGTAAAGACATTTATAGAAGTTTATAAAAATATTTCTTCAAGTATCACAGTGAATTACGTCTAAATAACAAATACACAAATATTGACGTTTACACATTTGAAAGAGTGGATATTTAGCTTTAATTTGATTATTAAAAAGTGCATAATTTTCGGGATATAAGCAAAAATGTAAAGAGACTGCTTCTCGAACCTAATAAAACATTCAACATTATCAAGCGGAGAGAAACAAAACGTTTAGAGATCTGGCCACACGACGGACTCGATCCACGGGATGTAATAGGAAATTCGCGTGTAAAGTCCAGGAGCGTTTTTGCCATTACAGAGTTTCTCAATGGATGTGACTCCAATCAGTAATCTTCCTTCAGTATAAGCCCAATTGTGGACCTGCATGGGGCCACCGGTATCGCGCTAAAAACAAAAATATAATTAGAAGATCGAAAATATTCACAAATCACAGATGTACCTGGCAAGGAGAAAATTTGAGAAAACCACTAGCGCAAATCTGCGTTTTTAAATCTTGTCCGTCCGGTAATAATTCTTTATACATAGGTAAATTGAAATGGAAATTGCAAACTCTCTTGTCTGCTTCGGCAACTGTTAAGGTATAAAGGAAATTAGTCGCACTATTGTCGTTAAATCCCACCAATTTAAGGTTGGTTTCTGAAATTCGTTCATTAAAATGAAGGCAAGCCGGTTTTGCGAATTTGTTAACGATGATGGGTCTGTCCAGCTCCAATACGCCTATATCGTGATATCTAAGTGGTTTCGTGTAGTTTGGATGCATAATTGCGTTGACAACCGTAAAGTTTTGGGGATCGAGTTTATCTGTGTTACTGGTCAAGTTAGAATCGCCCACACGAACATAATTAATTGTATTGCTGAAAATAAGAGTTGTTAATGTGATATTTAAAAAAATAATACCAATTTAAAAATGTACTTTTCAATGCAATGCGCTGCGGTCAATACGAATTTCTCGCTGATCAAACTTCCGGCGCACAGCCATTCGATGTTATCGCCTTTTTGATTACCCAAAGCCGCCTGAAAATAAATCGAAATGTATTTTTTTTGATGAGAATTGCTGTTATTTATTAAGAAAACAGTAAGATCCCGCTTAACGCTGTTTCAGTATTACGGACTTGAATTCGAATCCTCGAAATCGTGCACGATTTTGTTACTTTGATACTCCCATGCAGTTTCGTTTGTTGTGTAACAGTTGATTAACGAACAGCGGGCTCTTACTGCAATTACTACATTTAAATCTAAATGTTAAATTAATCAATTGTTTTGTTTACCGCATGTGGTGAATTTTCGATCAAAGTAGGCTTGTCTCTCGAAGTGGTATATATGACTTTTCCATATTCATCAAAGGTGAATTTGTCATATGTCTTGTCGCATTCTTAAATTTAAAAGAAATACTTATTTATTTAGAGTAATAGTAATACTTTGCACAAAAAATTATTGATCATCTTTAGAATTGACGTTTATACTGTCAATTTTATGAGAAGCTTTGACTATAGATTATTTTAACTATGTTTTAAATATGTTTTTTTATTTTATAATTTTAATTAATTCTTATAAAGAGAAAATAAATCATTCTTACGTTGCTTAACTTTGGATCCCACAACATATTCAGTACTTTTAATGGTCGTTGATGGTGGTAGATTCAGAATTGGTGTCGTTTCAGTATTTGCAAATGTCGTTTCTACAACTGTCAGATCATTGCTCAAAGTCGTTGCAATTTCGATTGGACCACTTGTTGTAGTTGTAGTAGTACTTGCTGTTGTAGATGTTGTTGTGGATGTTGTTGTTGATGATGCTGATGAATTTATTCTACTTTCTGCTGCTGCATTAGCGATGTTAAGTACCACATAGACAGGATTATTTGCAACTTTGTCTGGGCAACAGACGAAGGGTACTTTTCCGATGAAACCACATGGTTTTGGCTTCTGCCTTTTATTGACAATTTCGATGGCGCTCGGACAAAATCCTATCTCCATGCATGTCTCCCCATCGCAGCAATCGTTTATATCTACAACACAATATTTGTAGTTAATTATTTTAAAAGTAAAAAAAAAAACTAAATTAGGATTTAATAGTTTTTTTTTTTATAGAAGTTACAATTAGAAAATGTAGATACTAGCTAGTATGTAGTAGTTTATCAAATATAACAAAAATGTCTTTTCGAAAATACAAATCCATAAATTCTTTTAGAAAGGCGACCTCGAAAGTTCAAAAACAGAAACAATTTATTTTTCTCAAATATGTGAAACTTTTACATACATTAATAAAACTTAATAAAGATTAAAACTATTTCTAATTTTTTGAATACTAATTGTTTATTCAAAACCTCCATTTAATGTTAATGTTATGTTAATCCATGTTAAAGCTTTTTACTATTAATTAGTGTAAGTATCTAAATTGCAATTTATAATAAATAGTGTAGAGTTCCATTACATATCTTATCTTAACCGCTTTACTTCCGCATTTAGCAATTATGATATCAAACTTTCGTTATTTTATTACTGTAATAAAACTTTCAGAAAACTATTTTAATAATATTCTTTAAAATAATCACAACAAATAAAAATAACTATCACAAAGGGTTAATAAACATAATTATTTATTGAAGTTATTTTTTTTTCAAACTAAAATTCATATGTCTAATTCTTTGTATGATGATTTTATTGGACGTCTAGCTTATTTAAATCATAGTTTTATAATGATTCTATATATTTTTTATCAATTAAATCATTTGTAAACTTTAAATTTCCAAAAACAAGTCTATTTTAGTCAAACCGTTATTTTGTAGATACGAAATTATTTATTTGTTTATTAATGGATGCTATTTTTTGTTTGTTTTGTTATGCGCTCTCTTGATTTTGTTAAAATTCTAATTTATTAATTTCAATATATTTATTTCAATAGAATTATATTTTTTTTCTAACGCAAGTTTAATGTATATAATGTAGATAGATGTATGTGATATGATTCATGGTCGTTTGTGTTTGTGTTTGTTTTGTTATATCCATAGCAAATCGACCTTGATACTAGGAATAATAAGAAAATTATTAAAATATAGAAATCGTACCTTCTTCGAAGTAAATTGCTGTCGCGTGTATGGAAATCGCGAAGAGAAGTAGAAGGAACGGCAGCGCGGTGACATCTTTCGCGATGATCATATTGAGACTGAGCGTTCGAAATTCTTGTTCGGCTTCGATGGTCGCAGTTTGTTGTGGTACGGTAGCGATGGAAACGATTTCATTCAGGGAAAAACGCCGGAACGCACTTTCCCAACAGTCGACGGTTAATCCAAATCAACCAAATAATAATTGCGCATTTGGGAATACCCAGAACTTTGTTGGGTTTCACAACGAGAAACTGGTTAATGTGTGCTTCGAAAAGAACAAATCAGGATTTATCGAGGAATGCCGTTCGGCCATCCTCAATCGCAAATAAACGAATTAAGAAAAAATAAAAAAAATAATAAGTGCAGGATTTTGCATATAGATATGCATATTAAACACTACCTCCAAATGACCTACCACTATTTGTAATTATGGAATTAAGTAGTAAACAATATTCGAAAAGTGAGTGGGATTGAGACGGAAGAATATTTAGCTTTAATTTGGTTGCTCATCAATGAATACTTTTCGAGTTATAAGCAAAAATATAAAGACATTTCTTATTTAAACATATATATTATTAAAAAATGAGTTTGTCGCGCATACTTCTCTGGATATAAGCAAACTTTACTCTGTTTTTTCGAAGCTTTCAGATATATTAAGTGCGCCGCGATTAAATGTGTTAAAATTCAAGTCTAATTATATTTTTTTGAAAAAAAAAAAAGAATATTGTTTTGGGTACTTAACACATGTCCAAAATAAAAAAAATAGTCGGTATTTTGAACCAATGTCATCCAATGTCATCAAAAACGTTGTATAACTCGTGTTATGCAACGATACAATATGTAATGAACATGAATTATAATATTTTTTGGGCGTGTCACACAAAATGTCTCGTAGTGTCACCTCTGACACATGTCGTGTGTCTGCTAGACTCATGTGTCATAAATTCAAATAAAATAATAGTGTTCATTTCTCATTTGAATTTACAGACACATTAGATTTAGGAATAAAACGAGTATTTTAAGAAAATATGATACAATTTAAAAAATGTTTAATATTTTGTTAATCATCTGGAAATACAATAGATTCGATCCAAGGAGCGTAATGGGAAACTCTGGTGTAAAGACCGGGTTCGTTGGTGTGGCTGCACGGTTTAGGAATCGTCGTTATTCCTATAAGAAATGTAACACCTCTGTAATTAAAATCGAATGTTTGCAACTGTGCTCCAAGTTGCGACTGCAAAAAACAAAAACGGTTAAAAATATGTTACAGTTAAGAATACCGTTTCATTACCTGGCATGTGTCATGGTACGAAGGGGAGCTAGCACAAATCTGTGTATCTGGATCTAATCCGAAAGGTACGAGATTAGCAAACTTATCATTGTCAAAGTAGAGATTGCACGCGCGACTACTTAGCCTCAGCACCTGTATTCTTGTGTATTTAAACTTTTTGTATCCTACTTCATCCCACAGTGGTTCCCTTATTTTCGCTACATCATTAACGCAAATAGATTTAACGTAATACGTGAATGTAACAGTGTCATTCAATTCGATCACTGCGATGTCGTTGTATGCAAAAGGATATTTATATTTTGGATGAATGATATGTCTTAGCACTCCATATTCCTGAGTATTAGCATTATCATCATTTTTGTTTAAATCTCTATCAGCGAAACGAACAATATTTATGCTTTGACTGCAGAAAAAAGTATTATTCTTTCTTATTTCTGTTAATAAATATTGATGTACTTACTTAAGACATTTAGCTGCAGTTAACACGAATTTGTTACTAATCAATGTTCCAATGCATTCCCAACTCGTCGAAGACTCATTTCGATGACCTAAAACAGCCTAAAAAACAAATATAAATATAAATTACCTCAATTTGTTTTGATAAATTTACAATGCTGGGAGTGTCATATCTCGAACGGATTATGGAGGATTCATCTTTGTTTCCGTACTCATCTATTACCCTCTTCTTATACATTGAATCGCAATCTATTCAATAAAATAAGTAAAATAATTAAATAATCAATTGAATTGCTTTATAATTACATTTCCTGATTTTAGTTGGTGGGTATTCGGGATCGCAGCAAACCCTGTCCACCAAACCGTCGTGACCGCATGCTTTGTATTTATCCGGATACGAATTGTTCTTGCAATACCAAATGTTTTCGCAGAACTTCGTTGCATTCTCGCATTTGACATCTGAAAATCAAAATGTTATATCGGTGTTCAAGTTTGGTTAACTCACCTTAACCTCTTGTTTCCATGTACACTTTTGATGCAATTATCAACAACAAGATAAGTTTATAAAAATGGAACATATTTAAGCTTACTTTAGTAATTCGCATTAGTGGACCTTGACCATTATTATTCCAACTCAGTTGTGCTGCGAACATTCAAGATTGTAGTAAAGCAAAATGAGAAATGAAGTGAATTACGTTTACGTTCAAAACAACAACGCAAGTGGGGGGAACTTAATAATATAATAAACAAATCGCATAAACTTTCCCAAGAGATGAAACATGAATATTCTTATAATAATCTATTAAATAATGAAAATCATTTTATTTTATTATAAAACAGAAAGATTAAAATTGAATTACTCATGCTTATTACATATTACAATATTTAATATGATTTGTATATAAGCAATTGTTGAACATTTTTAACTTATAGGAAGAAGAAATTTAACATGGTTATTAATTAAAATGTAGAAGATTTTATAATATAAAATAATATTGTTCATTTCTCTTTCAAAAATATTAGTTTTCTGTTTAGAACGTTAGTTTTTAGACAAAGTTTCTTGATTAAAGAAAATATTTTTAAGATATATACGATATAAAAATATTTAATAATTTGTTAATCATCTGCAAATGCGATAGATTCTATCCACGGAGCGTAGTGGGACACTTTTGTGTAAAGACCGACATCGTCGGTGTAGCTGGATGGTTTAGGAATAGTCGTTATTCCAATAAGAAATCTAGCATCAACGTAATTTGGATCGAACGTTTGCAACTGTGCTCCAAGTTGCGACTGCAAAAAAGAAACGTTTAAAAATGTGTAACAATCATGAATACCGTTGCATTACCTGACACGTCATATGGTACGAAGGGATGCTAGCACAAATCTGTGTATCTGGATCTAATCCGAAAGGTACGAGATTAGCAAATTTATAGTTGTCAAAGTAGTGTTTGCACTCGCGACTGCTTAGCATAAGCACCTCTATTAATCTGTAGAATAATTGTTTGTATCCAATTTCTAAGCACAGTGGTTCCCTTATTTTCGCATCATCGTAAACGCAAATAGGACTTACGAATTTCGTGAATGTAACAGTGTCATTCAATTCAATCAGAGCGATGTCGTTGTATGCTAAAGGATAATTATATTTTGGATGAATAATATGTCTTAGCACTCCATATTCCTGAATATTAGGTTCATTATCATTGTTGTTCAAATCCGTATCACCTAAACGAACAATATTTATGCTCTGACTGCAAAAGAAAACATTATTTTCATCAACTTAACTAACTTAACATTTAGTTACTTTAAACATTTAGCAGCAGTTATCACGAATTTGTTGTTAATCAAACTCCCAGCGCACACCCATTCCGTCGAGGATTTATTTCGATGACCTAAAGCAGCCTAAAAAAAACAAAAATACAAATTCACTCGATTTATTTTGATAAACTTACAATGCTTGCAGTGATATATATATTAGGAACTGTAGAGTTATAAACCTGCTTCCCGTATTCATCTCTTGCGATCTTCTTGTACAGCGTATCGCAAACTTTAAAAATAATAATTAAAAATGAAGCTATCAATTGGATTCGTCGATATTTACATTTTCTGCTTTTGGTTGGTGGGTATTCGGGATCGCAGCAAACTCTGTCCACCAAACCGTCGTGGCCGCATGCTTTATATTTTTCAGGATACGAATTTTTCTTGCAATACCAAATGTTTTCGCAGAACTTCGTTGCATTCTCGCATTTGACATCTGAAAATCAAAATGTTATATCCGTGTTCAAGTTTGGTTAACTCACCTTAACTTCTTGTTTCCATATACACTTGTGATGCAAGTATCAACAACACAATAAGTTTATAAAAATGGAACATATTTAAGCTTACTTTAGTAATTCGCATTAGTGGACCTTGACCATTATTATTCCAACTCAGTTGTGCTGCGAACATTCAAGATTGTAGTAAAGCAAAATGAGAACTGAAGTGAATTACGTTTACGTTAAAAACATCATTCCTGATAAGTAATTCCTGTCGCAAGTGGGGGGAACTTAATAAGATAATAACATTTATAATTTATATGAAGAAGAAACTTAACATGGTTATTAATTAAAATGTCGAAGATTTTGAAAAAATAAAACAATAGTATTCATTTCTCCTTGAAATATATCAGTTTTCTGTTTAGAACGTTAGTGTTTAGACAAAGTTTCTTGAATAAAGAAAAGTTTTTCATATTTTTAAAAATGTTTAATAATTTGTTAATCATCTGGAAATGCGATAGACTCTATCCACGGAGCGTAATGGGAAACTCTTGTGTAAAGACCGGGTTCGTTGGTGTAGCTGCATGGTTTAGGAATCGTCGTTATTCCTATAAGAAATGTAGCACCGACGTAATTTAGATCGAAAGTTTGCAACTGTGCTCCAAGTTGCGACTGCAAAAAACAAACGTTTAAAAAATGTGTAACAATCATGGATACCGTGACATTACCTGACATGTGTCATGGTACGAAGGGGAGCTAGCACAAATCTGTGTATCTGGGTCTAATCCGAAAGGTACGAGATTAGCAAACTTATCGTTGTCAAAGTAGAGATTGCACGCGCGACTTCTTAGCCTCAGCACCTGTATTAATCTGTAGATTAAATGTTTGTATCCAACTTCTTTCCACAGTGGTTCCCTTATTTTCGCATCATCGTAAACGCAAATAGGACTTACGAATTTTGTGAATGTAACAGTGTCATTCAATTCAATGACCGCGATGTCGTTGTATGCAAAAGGATATTTATATTTTGAATGAATGATATGTCTTAGCACTCCATATTCCTGAGTATTAGCATCATTATCATTTTTGTTCAAATCCATATCAGCTAAACGAACAATATTTATGGTTTGGTTACTGAAAAGAAAATATTTAAAATTTTCTTATTGATGTCAATTTAATCAACATTTATTTATAATTACTTAAAGCATTTAGCTGCAGTCAATACGTATTTGTTATTAATCAAACTCCCAACACACACCCAACTTGTCGAAGACTCATTACGATGACCTAAAGCAGCCTAAAAAAACATAAAACTTTATATCTAATTTTCTCTATTTGTTTTGATAAACTTACAATGCTTGGAGTGTTATAACTCGCAGGTATTATAGAGCTATAATCTTGGTTGCCGTACTCATCGAATACAACCTTTTTGTGCATTGAATCGCAATCTTTAAATATAGCAAGTAAAAAATTGATCTATTAATTGAATTGATTTATATTTACATTTCCTGCTTTTGGTTGGTGGGTATTCGGGATCGCAGCAAACTCTGTCCACTAAATCGTCGTGGCCGCATGCTTTGTATTTATCAGGATACGAATTGTTCTTGCAATACCAAATGTTTTCGCATATCTTCGTTGCATTCTCGCATTTGACGTCTGAAAATCAATATGTCACTTAGGTCTTCATTTTGAGAACTCACCTCAACCGTTTGTTTCCATGTGCACTTTTGATACAATTGTCAACAAAAACAACGCGATAACTTGATAGAAATGGAACATATTTAAGCTTACGTTACGTATTCGCATTACTGGACTCTTAGTCATTATATACTCGGCCTTCGTTGATTTCAATTCATATGCGGAAGATTGCGTTGAAGCAAAATAAGAAATGAAATAAATTCATGTTTACACTAGAAACAACATTTGCAATAAATATAGTCAATGCAGGTGGGAGAACTTAATAATATAGTGGACAAGTCGAATAAATATTCCGTGAAATATGAATTTCGTAATTATTATAGATTATTTATTTTTAAGTAATCTTTGAGTTACACATTATTTTCTCTAAAATTAAATCTTTTATGTTTATTATATATTAATAAATACACAATTTAGTAATGTAAGCAAATATACACTTGTTTATAAAATTTTATTTTCTATATTTATTACGTAATAACGTATGGGTATATTGGCTTTCTGCTAGACAGATTAGTTGCTTAGTTTCTGTCTAAGCATATGTCAGTCTATAATGACACACAATGATATGATTTGTTTTTAATATAAGTTAATCATCTGGAAATACAATCGATTCGATCCATGAGGTGTAATGGGAAACTATGGTGTAAATTCCGGGTTCGTTGGTGTGACTGCACGGTTTGGGAATCGCCGTTACTCCTATAATAAAGAAAGTTCTACCATAATTTAGATCCCATGTGAGCAAAGGTGCTCCAAAATGTGACTGCAAAAAAATAATATTAACAATTTTTACAACCACAGACTTCGTTGTGTTACCTGACATGTGAAGTGGTACGTAGCGGAGCTAGCACAAAACTGTGTATCTTGATCCAGTCCGAATGGCACGAGATTAGCAAACTTATCGCTATCAAAGTAAAGATTGCAAGCACGACTTCTCAACTCCACCACCTGCGTTGATGCGTAAGTGAATTTCTTGTATCCAACTTCCATCCACAGTGGTTCTCTCAGTTTCGCATCATCGTAAATGCAAGAAGGCTTCACAAACTTTGTGAATGTAACAGTGTCATTCAATTCGATCAGCGCGATGTCGTTGTACACGAAAGGAGCTTGATACTTGGGATGAACGAAATGTTTTAAAACGCCGTATTCCTGAGGTTCAACACCATCATCATCTCTGCTCAAATCCTTATCACCTAAACGAACAATATTTATGCTCTGACTGCAAAAAAAAAAATCATTATTTTCAACAACTAAACTAATTTAACATTTGGTTACTTTAAACATTTAGCAGCAGTTATCACGAATTTGTTGCTAATCAAACTCCCAGCGCACACCCAATCCGTTGAGGATTCATTTCGATGACCTAAAGCAGCCTAAAAAAAAAACAAAAATAAAAATTCACTCAATTTATTTTGATAAACTTACAATGCTTGCAGTGATATATGTCCTAGGAACTGTAGAGTCGTAAATCTCGTTCCCGTATTCATCTCTTGCTATCTTCTTATACAGCGTATCGCAAACTTTAAAAATAATAATTAAAAATAAAGCTATCAATTGGATTCGTCGATAATTACATTTTCTGCTTTTGGTTGGTGGGTATTCGGGATCGCAGCAAACTCTGTCCACTAAACCGTCGTGGCCGCATGCTTTATATTTTTCAGGATACGAATTTTTCTTGCAATACCAAATATTTTCGCAGAACTTCGTTGCATTCTCGCATTTGGCGTCTAAATATCAAATATTATATCGGTTTTTGTTTACGTAACTCACCTCAACCTTTTGTTTCCATGTGCACCTGCGATACAATTGTCAATAACAAAACGATAACTTGACAGAAATGGAACATGTTTAAGCTTACGTTGATCTTTTTTTAATTCCTTTTACCAATATTTGTTTTATTTTGTTACAACGTTCACATATTCCAACTCATTTGTGCGGAGTTGATATAAGATTTCGTTAAAGCAAAATAATAAATTTTATCACGATGTCTGGTGTTATTTATAGTTGACGTAAGTGGGGAAATGCAATTCAATAATAAATTAATCGTTTAATTTATCCAGGCAGTTTGAACAGAAATGATCATATTATTACATTTTTATGTTTTTACATGTTAAATATTTATTTTGGCGGCATTGTTGCATGAAGTCAGTTAATTATTTAGCAAAGATTGGTGTCGGTTCTGATATTTTGTGAACATTATTTTTAATACTATTAAGTTGGTAGCCGGATAACTCTTCTATCAGATTGATTACATTAAGAAATTATAAAATTAAAGAAAAAGATTATATATTATTATTATTATTAATTTATTAATACTCTATTACAGCGGTCGGGGAACCGGGGTAAATT